>NC_046157.1:11648723-11658723 GCF_011064425.1 Rattus rattus
GCAGAACCTGAGCACCGGCGGACGCACAGAACAAGGATGGGAGGAGATGCTCGTGCAGAGGACGGGGGTGTGAGCCTGGGGCGTACAGCAGCCACATTCGGTTATCCACGCACGGCAGGCAATGTGGTCACCAGGCTGGGACAAGAGTCACAGACTGACGGAGGAATTGCTCTTCCTGGATATGGGACGGGATCATGGAACTTCGTGTTCTTCAAAACCAGTTTCCTCTTGGCTGTTATGCAGTGCGAATAGCAGGGACGCCGGTACTGTAGAAATGAAGCACAGAGAGATTTAAAAGCCTGCAAACGGGGCACAGAGATTCACTGTTGCTGTAGATGTGGCTTGGTGTAGCTAAACACAAACTGATAGGAGGTTATGGCCAGAGCTGGATTGGAGTGATGAAATCCAAGACACTGAACTGTTAGCATATTTGGGGACATTGCCTCTTGATTTTATTTGGGTAACGCTGAACTGAACTTAAGCTTGTTTGAGCTCCTAAGCTAGAATACACTCCGTGTTGATGTTCCTGTTTTTAAGTAAGGTACAAGAAAATTGTTAAATACAATTTTAGGTTACCATACAAAGTAATGATATTTAGTTCTCATTGGACCATCCCCACTGCCATGCCCTGATCCCCCATCTGCCTATAGGGCTGTTTCTCACTTTCCAGCTGATAGTACCCCATTGAGTGTGTGTGTGTGTGTGTGTGTGTGTGTGTGTGTGTGTGTGTGTGTGTGTGTGTGTGTGTGTGTGTGTGTGGTATATGTGTGGTGTGTGTTTGTGTGTGTGTGTGTGTGTGTGTGTGTGTGTGTGTGTTTATGTGTGTTGTGTGTGTGTGGTTGTGTGTATGTGTGTGTGTGTGTGTGTGTGTTTGTTTGTGTGTGTGTGTGGTATATGTGTGGTGTGTGCTTGTGTGTGGTGTGTGTGTGTGGTTGGTGTGTGGTATGTGTGTGTGTGTAGTGTTTATGTGTGATGTGTGTGTGTGGTGTGTTTGTTTGTGTGTGTGGTTATGTATGGTGTGTGTTTGTGTGTGTGTGTGTGTGTGTGTGTGTGTGTGGTATGTGGTGTGTGTGTATGGTGTGTGTTGTGTGTGTGGTTGGTGTGTGTCTGGTGTGTTTGTGTGTGTGTGTGGTATATGTGTGGTGAGTTTATGTGTGTTGTGTGTGTTTGTGTGTTGTGTGTGTATGTGTAGTGTGTGTATGGTGTGTGTTGTGTGTATGTTTGTGTGTGTGGTGTGTATTTGTGTGTGTTGTGTGTGTTTGTGTATGTGTGGTGTGTGTGTGTGCATGTGTGTGTGTGTGGTGTGTGTTTGTATATGTGTGTATGCGTGTGTGTGTGTGTGTGTGTGTGTGGTGTGCACACACACACGTGAGCATGCATCACGACATTGGCAAAGGAGAGCTTGCTGGAGTCTATCCTCTCATTCTGATATGGGAGTCCCCAGGTACAACTCAGGTCATCATGCTTGGCAACAAATGCTCTTATCGTCTGAACTCTCAATATTCTTTCTCCACTTACATAGATCTTTTCTTTACCTGTCATGATTCTCTTTTTCTCTTCATGCCCCCCAATATTATACACACATACATGCACACACATGCATGCACGCACACACTCCATACTTTTAAACGCATGTTCTGTTATTATGAGAAAGTATATGCTATTTCTATTTCTGGGTCTTGTTTATTTGATCTTGCATAATTATTTCCAGTTTCTGCAAACTAAATGAGAATGGTCTTTCTCCGTAGATTCATTTGTCTGAATATTAATTTCCTTATTGGGAAGATGTTATGGTTTGTCTATGCTCAGCCTAGGGAGTGGCACGATTAGAAGGTGTGGCCCTGTTGGAGTAGGTGTGTCACTGTGGGTTTGGGCTTTAAGACCCTCATCCTAGCTGCCCGGGAGTCAGTCTTCCACTAACAGCCTTCAGATGAAGATGTAGAACTGTGAGCGTTGTCTGCTCTGTGCCTGCCTCATGCTGCCATGCTCTGACCTTGATGATGATAGAGTAAACCTCTCAACCTGCAAGCCAGCCCCAAATATATGTTGTCCTTTAGAAGACTTGCTTTGGTCGTGGTGTCTGTTTATAGCAGTAAAGCCTTAACTAAGACAGCAGTATTAGGAGGTGTGGCCTTGTTGGAGGAGACGTGTCACTGGAGGCAGGCTTTGAGGTCTCAGAGTTCTCCCTCTGCATTCTATTTGCAAAGTAAGATGTAAATTTTCAACTGTTTCTGATGCCAGGTCTTTACTATGCCATCATGGAGTCTAGCCCTCTGAAACTAAATCCGATGAAATATTTTCCTTTCTAAGTTGCCTCAGCCTTGGTGTTTAGTTACAGCAATAGAAAAGTAACTAAGACAGCTGTTATCTCACTTATATCCTATGCATGAAAATCCACTGTGAATACACACCAGATTTTCTTTATGCAAGCATTAGTTGATGGACATGTAAGCTGGCTTCATTCTCTGGCTATTGTGATATGTGTGTATCTGTGTGGTGTGCTGGGTCACTCTCTGAGTGTGTACTCAGGAGAATCTTTCTGTTTTCCGGTGCCCTTTAAGTTCTCTTCTGTACTGCCTTGCAGCTTTTGCTTAGAGATCTTCTTGCCTAGACTCATTTCTAAGTGTATTTTTAAGCCATTGAGAATGGAATTTTCCTTTATTTCTCTTGGGCAGAAAGCCCATTGTATGTAGAAAAACTATTAAATTCTGTACATTGATTTCCTGTTACTTCATTTGCAGTGTCTAATTAGGTCTAGGTTTTTCTGGTGCAATCATTAGGGTCTTTAAAATATAAGATCTTATCAACTGCCCATACAGATAATTTGACTTCTCCTTGATTGCTTGTGCTTTCTGTATTTTTTCTCTTGTCATGGCTGTGGGTAAGACTCTGACATGATGTTGTATAAGACCTGAGAAAATGGGCATCTGCATCTCATTCCTGATTTTTGAGGAAATGATGCCGATCTTTCCTCGTTTATGATAAAGGTCATCATAGGCTTGTCCTGCGTGGCCTTTGAATCATTTTTCTTCACAGCCTTCATCAGAAAAGAGTGTTGAACTTCGTTAAAATTCTTCTCTCCACCAGCCGAGGTGATCATGTGATCTTTTTCTTACATGTATTTCTGTAATGAATTACGTAACTTGCAATGCGACAGACTTCGTCATGGCGTTGGATTGTCTTACTGTATTTCTTGAGCTGGTATCTCCAGAGTTCACTGAGCATTTCCATGTTTATGTACATTTCGAAGGCTTGTCATTTTCACTTTGGGCCTTCAATATCTGTGTGTTCTTTGTCCACATGGAATGGCGACTATCTGCTGCTCAATTTATAAACGGTACTTCCTTTTGTACTCAGACACTTCTTAGTACTGCACAAATTTGGTGGTGGTCATAAAGAACAGGGAAGTAAACACTGATTCCTAGCTGGTTGGTTGGAACACTTTTCAGAGTGCAGAGGAGTTGAATAAAGGAATGTCCCTCAGTTTGTTAGCAGGGTGGCACGAGCCTCTTAATTAAGATATATCTTTATGCTCACAATATGGCTAGGTTAAAATAACTAATCACAAGTGATTATGCATCCCAATATTATCCCAGAAGTTTTTCAAATTTCCACTGACAGGGTATGAAGAAAGTCTGACAACACCATTTGGTTATTCAGTACCAAACCGTCATCCTTGGAAACATAAGCATACGAGTAACATTATACAGACTGAAAAAACTCTCCGTCATATCAGAATAATATCTGTAAGCTTCATTTTGTTAGAAAATAGGTGCAGAATTATAACATCGGCCCTAAAATACATTCAAATAGTTTCAAATGAAAGTATTACTATAAGAACTTCGAGTGATGAAAAAAATGTTCTTAATTTACAAATAAATACTCCTAACGGTTATAAAAGTATGTTAGCTTATCGAAGGGAAATACGAAACTAGTTGGCAGTACTGGGAATCAAAATGTAGCCTTCCAAATGCTTTACAACCAAGCCACATACTCACAGGGACAATTTTAACTCAGTGCCATAGAATGAGCACTGCCACACCTGAAAGAGTAGCAGGGACAAATCTCACTGATATTATTAAGCCAGTGAAAATATTATGGAATTCAAAACCAGGTAACATTTAATAAGTCATTGGCATGATGACTGAGCTACCTTCTAGGGGTTTGCCTTGGAATAAAGACATAGAAGTTTTTGAGATGTTACTAATGTCAGGAAATTAATCGCAGCTTTGGGGAACAGACATAAGTAAACCTCACATTTCAGCAAAGCTAAACTTCAGAGCAGCTAATCTAAATTAATTTTGACTATAATTGACCACAACTGGTAAAACTGAACTTTAAAAATGGAAAAAATGGGACTGTAGCAATGACTCAGCAGCTAAGAGCACTGGCTGCTCTTCCTGAGGTCCTGAGTTCAGGTTCCCAGCAACCACATGGTGGCTCACAACCATCCGTAATGGGATCCGATGCCCCGCTCTGGTGTGTCTGGAGACAGGGACAGTGTGCTCACATATGTAAACTAAATGAACAGACAAACAAACAAATACATATTTAAGAATGGGAAAATCACAAGTAGTACAACTTAACGTTAGGTAGCCAGTGTAGGACATTTTCTAGTTCACTAGTGATGGGAAAGGGATGCTGATGTCACTTTGCTTCCTCTTAATGCCAAACCAAATTTGAGTGTGCCATACTTCCCACTGTGTACAGCAAGTGCCTAGGACATAAGGGGAAAAAAACCATAAAACCTTAGCAGTGCTGTAGAAAATGATGGCTTTTCTTTCTTAAACTTTTTTATTGCTCTAAATTAAAATTTTCAGGTCACTTTCAATAGGTTTATAATCATTAACAGTTACTGGGAAGACAAACGTGTAGGGAGCTACCTGCAGAAGGGCACGATGTATGATGCTCGGCCATTGTAAGGGCAGTTAAGGAGACACAGTCACATTGAGGACGTGTTGCGGACTTGGTGAGGCCAGGAGGAGGTGAGTTTTGGAGAGTGACCTCAGAGTTGGCCTAAGATCACGTGAGGCTCGGTGTAAATTGCTAGATGGGGTAGAGGAAATCATTTAAGGAACATCCCAGAGTGGCTGCCAGGGATCCGAGAGCTGGTGTCACACGTGAATGTCAAGTCACTTCCCTCAGTGCCACACCAAAGTGCCTGACATCAACTGCTTAAGGCGGGAAAGTTTCAGTAGGCTCATAGTTGCCCAGGGCTCTTTCCATGGTGGCAGAGGAGCTGGGAAAGACACCAGCTAACACCACAGCAGTCAAAGGAAACAAGAACACCTCCCTATACAGAGCTTGCTCTCTCTGTTTCTTCCGCCAGGACTCTTAGCCTCTGGGACTGGGTCCCCACCATCCAGGGCAGGTCTTCCCTATCTCCTCAGTAAATAAATCCACGCCAGTATGCTCAGTCAGACATTTCTCAACCCAGACTGACAGGAGATCAGCCACGCGAGACAACCTCCATCAGGAGTATGCACTCAAATGAACTTCACTGAGAACATGATAAAGGCGGGATAGGAAGGAGGGGGTGACTTCTACAATGGCTGCCCGGGGCTCTTTCCTCTGCCTCAGCCTGCTGCAAGGCACATAAACAACAGTGTGTTTGTTGACACCATCACTGAATCGTACAAGTCTACTCCATGCTTGTACCCCTCTAGCCCCATACCACCACATGAGCCGACACACAGCTAACATTGTTTAACTGTCCCAGGAGACATCGGTGTTGGAAACGGTCAGATGAAGCTAAATGAGTCACCAGTTTAACTAGGAATTACTGTTCAAGAAGATTGCCTGTTCTGCCTGCCTGCCTGCCTTCCTTCCTTCCTTCCTTCCTCCTTCCTCCTCCTCCCTCCCTCCTCTCTCTCTCTCTCTCTCTCTCTCTCTCTCTCTCTCTCTCTCTCTCTCTCTTTTCTGGTAAGCAGTGAAGTTTCTGTGCATTTATGTTAAAAGCTAAAAGTGATGACTTTTTAAGGAGTCACCTAGCGTTTTGTGCCTTGCCCCCCGCTGTCTGGCTGTGGTTTCACTTTTCCATAGAGAAACTCGCAACATCAAATGACACTCACAAATTCCAGACAGATGCCTCCAGTGTCTGGACTCAAGACAAATTATATCACTTGGCTGTCACAAAGAGTGGCTCTTTTGACGTTATGGAGCAATTTGTTTAATGACACAATTGCTAGTCTGTGGAGCGGAGGCTGTCTCCTTTGTTGCTCAGAATTCCTGGGGCACTGCAGAGAGCCAAGTAGTCGCAGTGTGATTGTTATTAGTTCTGGGCAGCTGCAACGACGGCATTTGGACTGTGGATCAAGGGGCGACTCTCTTCCTCAAGTGGTTGGTCTTCTTTCAGGCTGGGTGAGAAGTTAGTTTTTCTAGTGGCTTTCCCCCCGAAGGCTGGTTTTACTAAGCTAATTAATTCCAAACTACAAGATTGTAGAGTCGAGATCCATGAGTTTGTGAGTGAACTCTGTCAACTGTACTATGTACAAGAGACCCTAAAATTGTATTGGGGGTCCACAAAGAGATGCATACGAGTCCACCCTCCCCACATTTCTCAATGAGGACACAGGTGAGCTGTATCTGATGACCTAACGTGGAAAGGAGAATATAATTTTTGTGTGACAATATGATGATGGGGGTGAGGGACTCAGGGGAAGGGTTTCTCCGAGGATCCCTGGGGAGGAAGTACTTACTGTATATAGGAAGCTGGGCTATGAAACATGCAAGGATAATGGTCAATCTCCTGCTACACTATTTTATTTCTGCGTCATATGCAGAGGGACATGCATCCACCCTAGGGAGGAGGGTCCACAGAGGTGACAACCGCAAGTGTCTACACGTGAGTTCCAGACCCAGAAATTTTGGTTCAGCCGATCTTGAGTGGGGTTCGAGAAGATGTTCTTTAAAATGAAATGTAAAGCTATTAGGTGATTTCAGTGCAAATAACCCATAAACTGCTGCTCTCACAATTGTTGCTGTTAAATATGGAAAGCAGACTGGCGTTTGCAATGTAGGAACGGCTTTTTCCAGGGAAGATTTAATGCAAGAGAAGTAATTAGTTCTCTGCCTCAAAATATGGGTGGAATTTATTGCTCAGGTGCTATGTAAATTTTAATTTTAACGTAATATGCATAATTAGTACTCCCATCTCTTTGAAATTCTAAATCCTTTATCTGGAGAATACAAGGTTGTCCTTCACCTCAAATTTTACCTGAGAAGAGATTCATCACACTGCTATTTCTACCCCTATTCAGAGATGTGCTAAGATTGGGGAATTCATAAAATCAGGCTTCGCTTCAGTGACTGGAAGGTGTTCAAGCCGTTTAAAAACACAATTCTCTCCAACGTGATCTGAGAGTTAAAGAACCGTAGTCGGCAGCAAAGAGTGAGGCCTTTCCCACTTCTGACCATTAGGTGGCACCCTTCCCCCATCTCTGGCCTTCTAGCAAGCGGCGCTGAAAGGATTCCGTGAAGGTATCCAAAGCGGAGAGAATCTGGGGAGCTCCTGTCATCCTGTCAGCCTTAAGGAATGGCCTTGTTTGAATTATTCTTAGAACACAGAATGACAATATTCTCTGCTCTTTACCAACTTGCTTCGGCTTGTCTCACTGCTGAAGGTCACGTTATCCTGTTCCAGAACCAATGTAAGGATCAATGGGCTCTACAGGAGAAGCAGAAACAAAGCAGTCTTCCACACCGGCAAGGAGAAAAAGACAAAGGGTAAAAAAAAAAGAGAGAGAAAGGTCTGGAAATGAAAGCATATGACGACCCCTCTAGGAAACCATGGATCAGGAACAGCAGGGGCCAAGAGGAGATGAGGGGGTCCTGGCAGAGGCTGAACTCTGTCCGGGTTCTTTTACTTTTCCCAATGTCAGTTCCCAAGGTCAGACTGGAAAGAAAATAGGTTATGTGCCATGGCACGCTAGTCTGGCTAGTCTGTAGTTTTAGAAGTTGTCCCTGGAAGCCAAGGTTGCAGACTGTGATGGCCAGTGTCACATTTCTTCAGAGTCAACACAGGATGTGAATGTCCAGCGTTCGGAAAACCCCTACCAGTTGAATTTATTCTGGATGGTGGTGTTTTTTAAGCGTTCACACATTTTTTAAGTTTTCATCTACGTATGCTGTATTTATGTCATTCTCCTCTCTCCTCCCTCTAACTCTCCTGGTCTCCCCCACTGTTCCCTCTCAAGTTCATGGCTCCTTTCTCTTTAGTTATTATTGTTACATAGATGCACATACGTGAATTAGCTTATATACAACCTTTGAGTCCATTTGGTGCTGCTTAGTCAGCCTTACTAGTGTATAAGACGTTACTGGGAGGTTCAGAGTTGTGGGATTTTATGGTTCCTGAATTGGGTGTAGGCTTGTATTCCTTCGTCCCAGGGGCTAAGACGCACGTCTGACTTGGTCTGGCCTTGTGCGCAAAGCATCAGTGTCTCACAGCATCTAGAAATGGCTTCCTTTATTTGTGTTTTTCTACTAAGCTTAACTTCTCCCAGGGGGGCGGAACAGAAGCATGTGGTCTCCATCTTTATTATAGGAAGAAGACATTCAAAACTCAGGCACCAGGCAAGCTCTCGTAGAAAATGTCCAGCCAAAATAAAATGGTTAATGGAACTCACTAACACCAAGGGTTCAATGACTTCAGTTTTATCCCCCCGCCCCGCCCCAAATCTCCAGTAGTCTAAGATACAGTTACTAAAACAGGTATTCAAAGTCATTCATTAATCCTTCTTTAATGTGACTTTCTATAATATCTGCCTTTGTGTTTTAATAGAGTATTTCTGTATACGGGGTCACTTGCACGTTTGGATGGTTTTCAGGTGAGAAGCAAAGGTTGTTCTCTCCTTTTCCATGTGTTCTGACTGGAAGCTCGCTTTGGCGAGGGCTTCACAGAGCAGGGAGATCTCAAGGTTATCCCCGAGTAATGGATGTTTACACTCCTGGCTGGGAAGGTGGCTCTCCTCGCAGGTGTCTGCATCAATCTGTGAGGAGCCTGTCTGAGATCCAGACTTCCTGAATCAAGGTCCTCCTTCAGCCTCGGGCAAGCCTCCCTACAATAAAGTGGGAAAGCCAGCCAGCGCAGCTTCAGCTCCTCTCTCCAGAATCAGGATGGATTGTAGGCAAGGGTCGTACAGTGATCTGCAGCCCTGTCTTGGTACCATCCCAATAAAAGGATTCGTTTATATGTAAAGATTTATGGTAGGCTGAGGGTTTATTTTGCATCGATTACTATAGAAGCCTGAGATCCTTTATTGTCTTTTCAAAGAAAATCCATTGGTCTCTCTGCTCTGCACTAGATACAGGGTATATCTGTACACGTTTATTGGGCAAACTCTGATGATTTTCTTCCGAGCACCTCAGATCTTGGTCCCAATCAAGCTCATCGGCGTCTCCATCTATCCTGCACCTGGTCTCTCTTCTTTGATAATGTTAATGATCGCAATTAATCTCCTTATCAATAAATAACCACTCTGTTCATTCAGGGCCAAGTACAGGGTAGCAGGGCCTCTCACCCAGGGCTCTGTGGTTTTGCTACCTAATGGCTGTGACAAACAACACGGGCACATCCAAATCAGTGATCAAAACACGTGAGTTTGTGGCTTTGCTCTATTTTAAACACAGAGATGGTGCCATAGGCGTCTCTGGACCATGGCCCCTTGCAGTTCAGTGTGTAAGTTAGTTTTTGTTTTTGTTTTTGTTTGTTTGCTTGGACTTTTTTGTTTTGTTTTGTTTTCCTCTGTATTGACCCTACGGAGAGATGAAGATAACCTTCCATAGTAGTCTAATTTTGAGTTACATGATGTATTATAGATAGATAGATAGATAGATAGATAGATAGATAGATAGATAGATAGGCAGGCAGATAGGTAGGTAGGTAGGTAGATAGATATGGGCAGATGGGTGGGGGTAGATGAATAGATAGATAGATAGAAATAGATAGATAGATAGATAGATAGATAGATAGATAGATAGATAGATAGATAGATAGATA
>NC_046157.1:11663723-11731223 GCF_011064425.1 Rattus rattus
AGAAAGGCAGAAGACACTCCCACTTAGCTGACATTGGTTCTTCGGTGGTTTCTAAAGGCCCACTGACTAAAACCGTAGGGCCTGTGATTAACAGATCTAGACAGTTCAGCACAAAGACAATTCAGTCCTGTGGCTTTGCTTTTGTTGTTGTTTAGTTCAGGCTCAGTAGCTTTCAAGCCAGCCTCCTTAAGAAATTCTGAGGTGAACAGGCTTGGCAGCATCGAGGACATTCGAACTGATTTCCTCACTAGTGCTGCAGATGCCTCAGAGTGGTGTGTTGTCCACGCTGGGCTTTTTTTGTACTGCGATGCTGCTAGTGTCCCCATCAGTCCTCTGTGTAGTCTGCCCTCATCTCTGGGGTCACTGCTCTGAACTTACCCTTGTACACTGGGGTGGGAAACAAGAAAGGTATTACCATCAGAAAATAGGAAGCTGAGGGATACCTGTTTGTGTCCCTGGACTGATTTGAAGTTCTAGTGTCCTTTTCTAAAGACTGTTTTTTTTTTTTTAGACTCTGTGTACATTACCCGAAAGGCATAAAATTAGACCTTGGTAGCACTTGTAACCTTTGCTCTGAAATATGAAATCTGTGAGAGCCTGGGGTTGGGTAGCAGAGAGGTAGAGAAACATGACAGATTCCTCATCATCATAGTTCTTATGCCAGGAAAAAGATAAAGCTTCAAGTGTGACTTTTGTAGGAGTAGAGGGGTCAGGAAGTTCAAAGTTTGGAGTCCCATTCAGTTAGAATTAAAATGTTTCCCCAAGAGAGCATTTTGAGGCTCTTTAAAGGAATGGCTGGTGCTCACCAATGGGTGGTTCAAATAAAATAAGGTCTGCGGAGTGAGGACCAAAATAAGCTATAAAGCAACAGGAAGTCAAAGTCTCAAGCACAGGATCTTTGTAGGTGTTTTTTTTGTTTTTAAGGGGACAGCATTATTAAAGAAGAACAGACTTCTGAGAATAGTTTTATTCAGGGGTAAAAGGAAGGAGAGGCAGGAAATGCAAGGAGTAGGCAAAGAGTAGGAGGCAGCCCCAAGCCAAAGAAAGCTGGGTTTTCAGTAGGAGGGGTTACGTCCTCAGGTTCTGGAGGAGCTGAAGAAATAGAGGTGGGACTGGAGACAGGTGGTTCATAGCGAAATAATCCACTGACTGTTCTCACACGTTCTCCTGAATGTCCTTAACGCTTCTGGATGGAGAGTGACGTAGTTCCCCAGCTTGCTCTTTGCGAAGCAATCTCTCTCCTTCCTTTGCTAACTTTGCCCTCGTGGGCACTTTCTAAACCGTTGATAGCATTTCTACTTCCTTCAGTCTCTAGGGAATGTGTCCTGAGATTTATTCTACTCTCTTAAGATCCATTACTATAAGGCTTTTCCTGTAGTCACTCAGTCTCCTTAACTTTGTTTTTCCCATTTTTCCTAAAAATTCTCCCCTCTTTTCTCTGCTTACTTGACTGTGACTCCTTCCAGCTTCCTGAGAAGCTTGTCGTGAGTCACCCACAATACTACGAAGCAAAATAGATCATGGCATGCTTAGCCAGAAAACCTTCCAGAGTTATTATTATTATTTGTGTGCAGATGGTAGTAATGGGCACACATTTGCCATAATTCAACTGTGGCGGTCAGGACAAGTTGGTAGGGTCAGTTCTATTCTTCATACTTTCCTTGGATCTTGTGGAATAAGCTCAGGTGTGCAGGTTGCACTGTAAGTGCACTGTCCTCTCTGCTATCTTGCAGAATACTGTCTTGTTTTTCTCGTTGTTTAGGGGCTCTTGTTATGTATGGCCCGATACTCACTATGCAGTCCAAACTTGGCCTCAAACTTGCAATAATTCTCCCACATTAGCTTCCCAAGTGTGGGATTGCACGCATATACCATTATGCCTAATTTAAGCCTTTTAGGAAAAAAAATATTCTTAAAGACAAAAGTATGAACCATTGGACACAACATAGCCTGAACATTCAAAGACTATTTTTTGAATGAATAGCTTTGGCTGCATTGATCCGTGTGTCCTTTAATATCTACCTGGTTTGATGTGGGTTTGCAACGTTCTGCTTTCTGACACCTAGAACCATGTTAGTCCAGAAGGCACTTGCTCCTCTGTAAGTCACGGAGCCAGCATCAGCCCTTAGGAGGTCCTTAGGAGCATCATCAGTAGGACATGTGAACTGACAGTGTTCATAGTCTCCTCCTCACCCAGTCCTTCCAAGTTGGAAATCTGGGAATGAGACTGGACGATGATCTGTGCTGAGTCAGTCTTCCACTTGAGTTCAGTGCACACAGATGTTCAGGAACTACTGTTTTCTCTGCTCTGATTCCTAGGATTTCTGGATCTCAGAGGAAAGTCTGGGCACTAGTGAGAGAGGCTACTTCTGCCTGACACATTAATACAGTCAGGTGATAGTGGAAGTTTGGGAATCTCCTGCTAAATGTCAGTTCTAGTAAAATCACTCTCTGCAGTGAGAGGTAGTCTCTAAATGATGGTGCTGTGACCTACGTCATCCTGGGACCACCATCTTCCCTCTCCTCCACAACCTCCAAACCTATTCCAGGGGCCTGGAGTGAAACGGATGTTTTTAGTAAAGGGTAGAAGAGAGCATTGAAGATGACTTGGTCTTATTCAAAGAAACAGATGCTACCTCGATGACATAATGTTTTCCTTAAAATTGACTGCTTTGAAAATATTTTTTTCAAAGTAATCTCTTACCAATGCAAGGGACTGCAAAGCTTGCTCAAGCAAATGCTGTTTACCATTTGTGCTTCTGAAAATGTGGCAAGGAGAGTTAGCATGGAAACACACAGGATCTTACTCTGCCTGGGGAATGCTCTCTCTCGAAGCAGATTGTGTTACCAGAGCCCATCGGGCAGGGAAAGGAAGGCTTGTTGTGGTTATGGCTTGGTATTCTGTGCAAGCAACGGGGAGAGCTTGCTCAAGCCCTGAGTGTAACACACGCTTTAGAAAACACACTATTTTTGAGGTTAGAAGATACAAACAGACCTCTTCCATAACTGAGGGAAGGAGGCTCTACAGGCTTATCCACAGTCAGACCACTGGGCAGAGACCATGACATCCTCCTTTGCACCACCTGTCTAAAGTGGGTCACAGACTTCCTGGACATTGGCCTCTCTGAGTCCAGGGATTATCGCAGGAGCAGGGCAGAGGCAGGCAGGCAGCCAGGGCTTTCTCGGGCTTCGCCGAGTCCTCCTGTCTCTACGGAGAGGCTTCCCATTCCAGAACAGGAAGTTTTACTCTACTTCCTTTAACCATAATTAAAATTTTGCGGGGCTGGGGATTTAGCTCAGTGGTAGAGCGCTTACCTAGGAAGCGCAAGGCCCTGGGTTCGGTCCCCAGCTCCGAAAAAAAGAACCAAAAAAAAAAAAAAAATTTTGCACCTCATTTAGCATTGAAATAAATCAAGCTAGGTGGTTTATTTATTTATTTTAAATGTGGGTCCAAGAGGGAAAGAGATCTGAGATGATTCGGAATGCTTTTCCACCTTACATCCACCAATGCCGTACCTTTCGATTTGTGCTCGAAGTAGACAAGGAATGAACTGACGCTTGTTGGGGGGTAGAGCATTGGAGCGGCTGGAACAGTCTGTCTGTTGGGGGAAACTGCCACTAGCAGTTAGTTTAAAGTGAGAAAGTGAACGCTGTTTTCTGATTCCATCTTCGGTGCCTTTGGAGTCTCTCCGTGGCTAAGGGATGTCCCTTGGGAAGGTGCTCGTAGTCATGAAATAGAAGAAGTCCTGCCTGCCTTTCTCCCCAGGTGACGGAAGGAGCCGCCATCTTGATCATGTTAGGTATAAGTAGTGTATAGTTCTAGAGCTGTGGTTTCCAACCTTCCTTACACTTTGATCCTTTAATATAGTTCCTCATGTGCTACCTTATTTTTAGGGACACCTCATAACATAAGTCTGCTATTGTTAGGAACTGTGATGTAAATGTCTGTGTGTTCCCGTGGTCCTAGCTGACCCCTGTGAAAGGGGTGGTCAACTCCCAGGTTGAGAACCACTGTCTGACAGGAAGCCTTGAGTCTGGTTCTTTTATCATATTTTGGTTAACTAAATTCTGTGTAGTAGTTGATTACTCGTTACAGAACCCAAACCCAAATTCTCCGTTGCTATGAGCTCCTCCTGTCACCAAGGGGGAATAAACAAGGACTGAAAAGACAGAGGAAACAAAATGCCACATAAGACTGAATCACAGAGTTCTTCTCTTCGGGTCTATCAAACAAAAATCTTACATGTGCGTATCACACCCCCGAGCTTGGTTATTTTGTCTTAGTCCAAGAGACTCTCACTTACGGTCTGTGTTAGTTACTTTTCTGTCACCGTGATAAAACATCGTGGCCAAAAAGCACCTTAAGGAAGAGAGTTCATCTTAACTTAAGGTTCCAGAGGGATAGTCAGTAACGGTGGTGGCAGAGGCTTGGCAGAAAGCAGCAGGAGCAGTAAGCTTAGCTGCTCACTTTTCCTATCCTCGCAGCGCAGGAAGCAAAGAAGAGTAAGAACCCTGAGCCCAGTGACGCACTTCCCACTTCCGGTAGGAAGGCTCCACCTCCTAAGGGCTCAGTAACCTCCCACAAACAGCACCACCAACCAGAGACCAAGTATTCAAATACAGGAGCCTGCTGTCCTCTAGTGGGGATGGTTTCTCTCACAAAACACAGCACCAGGTCTGGTCATTTCAACATACGAGCACTGTTTTTTCTCTCCTCTGAATAAAGGTTCATTCAGCTCTCGCTTTCTGGGTTCCATACTTACCCTGACCCCTCTTGTGGTCTTGGGAACCACATTCACATATTCAAATGGTCTGTGTAAATTGGCTAAAGCAAGATCTGTTGACTAAAGTTGAAGTTGCTGTCTTGTTCCCTGCATCCCTGTCCCTATAGAAAGGAGGTAGCCAGTGGCCTTTTTTTTAGTTTCTAGCTAAAAGAGAGTCCGTTTGGGAGTAATATCAGCATGCGGTTGTTAGGATTTACCATTTAGGCTCACAGCAACTTCCTGTAACTAAATGCCAGCCCTCCCCGATTGAAATGGACAGAAATAGTCCAATTGCCCATGTGCTCACTTGGTGGGGGGCATGACACAAAGTCCGGGCCTGAGGGACTGTATTGTGGTGTGTCACAACCATGGTTAGGAGGAAAATACAGACATTAATCTCTAAAGAAATTCTTCTGAGTTTTAGCCTCCCTGTAATAAAATTCAATTTTCTTTTAAAATCAAATTTGTTACTCACCATAAATATTTTCCTTGCAAAAACAATAATGACTGAATTTCACCTTACTTCACTTTTCACAAAAGAAATGAGTTAATCAAATTAAAGGAATACTGAATCATCTAGCTCTTCTATAAAAAAAATTGCTATTGCATAAAGAAGGAGTGAAAGGGGGAAAAAAATCAAGCCAAGTTATTAAACAACACCTGAATTTTGTGATGTGTGCGGAACCTTTTTAAAGGCATGTTATGGTTCCTACATTGCCTGGAAAACAATTCATTTACACAGTGGACCAAGGACCTTTGTAGAAATCCATGCACAACATTGGGGTCTGGACTGAGTGAGGTGGCTTGATGCCCATCGGCGTCTCTGCTGGAGCAAGCTTGGTGATGGGAATGGCGTTCTTGGGAACAATATGGGTAGTCCCAGCTATTACTGAAATGAGACAGCCATCTCAGCAAGGGCCTTGGTCTTTGAAATCAGTTGGTTCATTTCATTCAGGGAGATTGCATTCGTTTTATTTTTTTATACTATATAATTCATCATTTTGAGTTTGATGGCTTAAAGCATCAGATGGTGTCGGTGGGTACAGCTTAGCCAGGTACTCTGCTCAGGGTCTTACCGGGCTCGGGGCACAGGCCTGACATGTTTTAGTCCCCAAGATTCCTTTTGAAGTTCATTCAGGCTGCTGGCAGCAATTTGATCCTTGTGGTTGTCAAGCCAGGCAGTAGTATTTTTTTTTTTTCCCTAGCTCTTAGCTGTGACCACTCTGGGCTCCTACAGGCTGCTCTGAGGTATGGCCATGTGGCGTTCTCCATAGGTAGTTCACAGCATGGCAGCTTGATCATCTCCAGATCAGCAGGAAAACCTCTCTCCAGGCTGCTAAGAAGGAGTCTTACATAGCATAACCCAATCCAGGCTGCCATCTCATCCAATTCAGATTCCCACTCCCACTCAAAAAAGCAGCAGGTTGCCTAGGCCATGCATGCCAAGGTATAGAGAGGTACTGGGGAATTCTTAGAGTACTGACCTGCCGTGAGAGGGAAGGGCAATACAGTTTGAGCACCAACCATATGCCCACTGTATTTGTTATTTATATCTTAAACTTGGGTTTCTGGGTGGTTGGGATTGCCCCATGTTTTTTTCAAGATCAAGAAAGCACATTTTATAAAATGTCAGTCAAACCTCATGGTGTAGGTCTGTCATCCCCACTGCTCAGCTGACTGGGGTGAGAGGATCAGAAATTTCCATTGAATCAGCCTGGACAATTTAGTGAAAGCATATTTTAAAATAAAATTAGACAGACAGACAGGCAGACAGACAGACAAGGTGGGTATAATTTTTAGTGGAACAATGCTTGCCAAACTTGCCCAAGGACTCCAGTTTGATCTCCAGTAATGCAGAGACAATCGCTGGAGACACCGTCTAGATTTAAATATGAAGTTGGTCTGACTTTCCCGAGATGTTTGAAGCATACCATGTGGTCTAGGGAACTGAAGGCTGGAACACACAGAACAGCACCGAATGGCATGTGATGTGCCTTACCCATTGCCTTGTAAATATAATATGTGCACACCAAGTGTCTAGGTGCAGCTCATGTACAGCAGTTTAAAGTTTACCCTTCGCACCCTCCAAAGCGAGGCGTCCAGATCTAAATGTGCAGTCAAGTTCACCCACTATTTGTAGAGCCGTTCGCTTGAAATTCGCTGACGGAAACACAAGTAATCAAGCAGCGTTCGAAACAATTGGTTATTTTTTAAACTAAGGATTCTCATGGTGCATTAAACAAAACACTGATGGTGTAGAGACCAGTGTGCCTGTGCCTTTCTGCTCTTCACGCTGACCTTCCGACCTTCTGCAACCCTTCTTTCAGAAGGCCACATGGCGATTCAGGAAGTGGTCTTGACACATCATGCTATGAACAGTAATGACTAGAAGTCACAGTTTACAGGTTTGCACAGGGCTAATGAAAACTGAAAAGTTTCCCAGGCAGATGTTTGCCTCTGATGTGTGTCTCTGTCATAAGAACCTTGACTCTGTCCTTCGCACTTCTCCTCATGTTCTGATTATAAATGGCATTTTAGAGGCCCATGTATAAGATTGATGAAAGGAGCCCCAGAATGAAACCCAGAACTTTAAAACTTTACTGATAAGGGAGCTTCTCTCACTGCTCTCACTGCTGTGGACACTGTGCTTTGCCGTTTGTCCGTGTGTTACCTCACTCGAGAACCCGGCCTCTCCTCTCCTAGTCACTCCTTTATCAAAGGGGTCTTCCTTTTCTCAAATTAGCATAAAGTAGAGAAGTTAGTTTCTGGTTAGCATTGTAAGCCCCCTTTACTATTTTGAGCCCTCATCACAGTAAATGTCTAAATCATAAGGAAGAATTATTAAAATATAGCTTAGAATTTATAACACTATATACTTGATATTTGCACTCTTTTGGGTCACCAACCAGGCAGGCCTCGGTTTGCTTAGCTAGGCCTGGCCTTGCCTTGTAAGGACTTAAGAGTGAACCCTTAGAACCTCTTCTAGTGCAGGTTTCTCTATGTAGATCAGGTTGGCCTCCAGCTAGTGGTTCTCATACTCCTGAATACTGAGATTACAGGTGTCCACTGTGAGCTCTGCTTCAAAAGTTTATATAAAGATGACATGACACATATCATGTACTCTTATGTCTTACACTTTCTCTTAATCCTGTGTTCTATTTACCAACCTTATTTTGCCTTACACCACGATTCAGAGGTAGTTCCTTGTTTTCTTTGTAACTAGGTTTATAAATATCTCCATTGTCCTTTTCACAACTTTCCTTGCGCATCACATTCTCTTCTCCATTGGGTGAGACCATCTCACCTCTCACCCACCAGGCAGACCTCAGTTCGCTTACCAGGCTTTGCTTTGCCTTTTGTGAACATGGCTAAAGACCTAAGAGTGAACTCTTAGAATCTCTCACTCTGTCAGGTCCAGCTTGACTGTTCTTCTGCCTCCAATAGAACCAAGGTTCCATCCGCATAAGGCTTGCTTGGTTCACTCTGTGCTATTCGATCCTGTTACTCCCATTAATGTCTCATCCAGAAAGCAAACACATTTATTCTGGAACTGTCAGCACATGGGACAGCGCCTAGAACATAACTTATGGCTGTGAATATTGAAAGCTAGCTGCTGAAATACGTTCTTCAAGGACCGAGAATTAAGAGGGAACCTAGACAGGCATAGCCAGTGTGTGATACTGCCCAGGTAGTCATTGATGGAAGACCTGACTCAGACAGTGGCAGTGGAAACAGGAAAGAGACAACAGACAGACACTTCAGGGACAACTCTGAGCAACCCGAGTGTGAGAGGATGTGTGTACATAGCCGAAAGACAGAAGGGTAAGTTAGGGTCAATGGTGAGGTTCTCTCAGTGCTTTCTGTTTAATGGCTGAAGGGAGGTGATTGCTTGATTGCTTCTATCTGAGAAGCATCAGACAAGAAAGGCTGCTAGAAAATCTAAATATTGTATATGTTTTAACTATAACATATCAAAACACACATGGAGATAACTTGTATCCTTTGCTAAGTTGGGAATTTTTAAATTATTTAAAAATATTTGTGTGTGTGTCTGTCTGTCTGTCTGTCTGTCTGTCTATATGTCTATCCGTGTGAAGGTCAAAGGACAGCTTTCAGGAGTCAGTTCTCTCCTTTTACCACATTGGTTTTAAAGCTCAAACTCACAGTGCCAGGTGCTTAAAGCCGCTCAGCCATTTCACTGACCCTCACATAATCTTTGAGTACACTCCACATTGGGTAGGACCATGAACTAACATATTAAAAGTGGCAAAGACGCTAAGTGAGGCCTATTCGGTGGAAGAGGTGAGACTAGTTCCCTTAGCACTGGCTGAAGACATGATGTTTTATTAACAAAGGCAAGGGGGGATGCAAATGCTAAAAAAAAAAATGCTTTCTGCAAAAATCTGAAAAGCTTTCTTGCAGAAGGGGAACTAGAATAATTTCTAGTGAACCAAATAACGGACCTATGTGGCCTGGAAGATGTACCTCTTCTTGATGAGGAATAATTTTAGGGTCAAAGCTGGCCAGCGGTGAAGGGCAGGATCATGAGGTTGGGGCTGGTCACTGTTGAAGCTTTGCAAGAATGCTTGCCTTCAACTCTGGATTCTGAGGCTTTTTAGTTCATTCCTTTGTTCTCCTGAGCCTTGTGCCTCAGTCTCCAGGTTCTGGGGGGTCACAAGTGTACCCAGACATATAGCTAGTGTTCTGGGATTGTTTTGAATTTAGAGGGTTTGTTTGGAGGCCAGTTTGTCATATTTTCCTGTCATTTTCGATTAAAGGAGGTAGAAAGATCAGCCCGAATTACCCAAGATGCAATGCACAGACCACAGGAAACTCAAGAAGAGGGAAGACCAAAGTGCAGATGCTTCAGTTCTTCTTAAAAGTGGGAACAAAAATATTCATAGGAGGGGATATGGAAGCAAAGTTTGGAGCGGAGACTGAAGGAATGGCCATTCAGAGCCTGCTCCACATGTGGCCCACATATATACAGCCACCAAAACTAGATAAGATTGATGAATCTAAGAAGTGCATGCTGAAAGGGACCGGATATAGATCTTTCCTGAGAGACACAGCCAGAGCATGTCAAATACAGAGGCGAATGTTAGCAGCAAACCACTGAACTGAGAACAGGGCCCCCATTGGAGGAATTAGAGAAAGGATTGAAAGAGCTAAAGGAGCTTGCAACCCTATAAGAACAACCCAACCAACCAGAGCTCCCAGGGACTAAACCACTACCCAAAGACTACATGGACTGAACCATAGCTCCAGCTGCATATGTAGCAGAGGATGGCCTTGTTGGGCACCAATGGAAGGAGAAGCCCTTGGTCCTGCCAAGGTTGGACCCCCAGTTGGACCCCAAGGTTGGCCATTCAGAGGCTGCCACACCTGGGGATCCATCCCACATATAGTCACCAAACCTAGACACTATTGAGGATGCCAAGAAGTGCATGCTGACAGGAACGTGATATAGCTGTCCCCTGTGAGGCTCTGGCAGAGCCTGACAAATACAGAAGCAGATGCTCATCGTCAGCCATTGGCCTGAGCACGTCGTGTTGTCCCCAATGGAAGAGTTAGAGAAAAGACTGAAGGAGCTGAAAGGATTTGCAACCCCATTGGAAGAACACCAATATCAACCAATCAGACACCCCAGAGCTCCCAGAGACTAAACCATCAACCAAATAGTACACATGGTGTGACCCATGGCTTCAGTCCCATATGTAGCAGAGGATGGCCTTATTGGACATCAATGGGAGGAGAGGCCCTTGGTCCTGTGAAGGCTCGATGCCCCAGTGTCAGGGAATGCCAGGGTGGGTAGGCTGGAGTGAGTGGATTGGTTGGGGTTGAACACTCTCACAGAAGCATGGGGAGGGGGGATGGGTTAGGGTGTTTCTGAAGGGGAAACCTGAAAAGGGGATGACATTTGAAATGTAAGTAAATAAAATATCCAATAAAAATACATTCAATAAAAAGAAAAAAAGAAGAAAAACGACCTTTTTTCACTGTGGGTTGTAGCCATGTTAGAAACAGAAGTAGCCGAATTAAGATACCTATGCTTTTAAAATCACCCCTCAGTATTTTTTGTTTTGTTTTCTTTTTAGTTTGACTCTCCTACTAGGAATCCTCACTATTTTGGCATTCCCCTTTAGCGGTGATCTAATTAGCTCCACTCCACTTTGGCTTCCAAGAAAATCAACCTGAGGCGAAACTTTAAACTGAAAGGTTTCACCTACGATGGCTTTCAGGTGCCCTGAAGTTTCTCTGCTCAGACTCAGTTCTGCGAGCAGATTGAGCTTATATCCAAGGTTCGCTGTGGGTGGTACGGACAGCCCTCACCTGTGTCAAGAACAATTTCTCAGTTCCCATGCCCTTTGTGTAGGAATTCTCAAGAGAGCTCAGGTCTTCATCTGCTACTTCACTCTTTGGCTTGCAGGATCTCTTTGGAATAAAACCTGGATCTTTGGAAAGCGGTTTATCTGCATTGTAACTTGGGGATGATGTGAAATCCCTGGGTGTCTTTTTGGGAAAGTAGCAAGTGTTACCAGTCAGTAGCTGATATTAGATATAACCCAAGCATTTGAAACTTCGGGTGTTTAGATACCAGACAAGAAATACATGCTAAGGGACGCAGACCAGGATTCTTTGACTCAACACTAATGAAATCCCATTCTTTCTTGATTGTGTTCTCTAAAGCCCTTTAGCTTTGCCCCTTGATAATGATTTCTGTATAAAAATCATAATTTATGAAAAGTATTTTTTATTCTTTCTCCTTTTCCTATCAAGATAGAGAGGTATTATCTTATACAAAATAAGGCTCGATAAATGATTTAAAGATCCTCTAACCATTTTGTGTATAATTTTGAGAAATAGATGCAAATGCAGTATGGGTAATGAAAGTTTAAATGGCAAAGTGCCAATGTCAGATGTCGAAACAAGGAAACACATGAGAGGAAGAAATGTACACGATACGTGTGTATCTTTCCAAGTCCCAGAAAGAATATGAAGCAACTTTAAGAGTTAGTTATTTCAGACCCTTAACCTTAGTTATGGATGTCTAGGTAAGGGATAGGAGTTATAGGTCGATGGAGGAGGACTTGTACTGCTCTGAGTTTGAATCCTAATATTCTGAAACAAAGAAACAAAAATATATTTTTTTAAAACTAAGGTTCTTCCTCAGCTATTTCATATGATTCAAACTGCCCTTGAGTCTGTGCATAGCAATCCCATGCTCGACCTGCGTTTAATGCCATTTCTACCTAGAAGTACCTGAATCTCTCTATTGTATTGCTTACCCTTCCAGCCTCTCTGGACCACTTACATATCCATCAATTTGTACATTGGTACATGTCAGTTGTCCCAACCTGATCTGATTTCTTTCTGGATGGAAAGCACACTTTCATTGCCTGTCCTCCAAAATTTATCAGGATGCCTATGAAAAGGGGCTTATTTCTAGATTAACAGTGAGGTAAAACAAATATCTAAGTTCACTGGTGGAAACGGGCAATAGCTTGTCTCAGGCTCACCTTCCCGTGAATAAGACTTTGAACCCTGGCCTGCAACAGTACTCAGTGGCAGATCATTTTAAATCATGAAGCTCTTTAACACCATCTTCCATCAGTCTTGTAAGAGAGCCAAGAGAATAGACGGTAATTAAATGGGAGAAGAGAGAGCCGTCCTGTGCTATGCACGATCCCCAGGCTGAGAATTGTACTGAAAAGAGATTATTGCCAGCCACATTCACCGCTCTTCATTTTCTTACCCGTGAACTTTAAGTTTTGTTTCTTCCTTTCTTTCCTCTTTTCTTTGAGCCCTCATTTGATTATAATGTCTGTTTCTAGAACACAGCTTATAGAAAGTTTTTGGGAGAGTCCCTGCCTTCTAGGAACTTCTAGCCTAGTGGATGAAATAGGAAATGACTAAGATGCAAATCAAATTCATACAAAGTAAGAAACTGTCTTTCCCCTGAAAAATCCAAATCACACCTTAGTCATCCAGAAGGCAGAATCTGGTTAGCCACAAGGAAGCTGCACCTGGGAGAGATCCCAAGGGCCCTGGGGAAAGAAGTCTTTTTTTCTATCTGACTACTTTGGAGAACATGAACATGTTTTTGGTTCTGGCTGCAAAGGGGAAGCTTACGTGTAAGATATTCTCTGTGTCTGGTTATGAGGGTGAATTGAGCCTGTACCTTGATTTAAGAAAACATGAAATAAACAGAGTTGCTTTTAAGATATTAGTAAGCTTGAGAAGAACCCCTGCTCCTAGATCTCATCTCTGCAGGCAGCTGCAGGAGGTAGGCTCTCTCTGTGCAAGATGGGAAGACGTGGAAGGATTCTGCGCCCTACCGCCCAGTTTCAGTCACATCTGTGCTCTGTCAGGCCTCAAGGGTGCACCTCTGAGACACTCAGCATATTCTCTTTAACATTTCTCCTTCTATCTCTCTACTTGAAGCCATACCACGCACTCCAAATGAAAGAAAGACAAGTATACTACTGTTCAGATATATTTCCTATTTATAGAACATCCTGTTCTACAAATTGTCTTATTTTTGTCTGTCTAGATAGAAATGGAAAGTCCCAAGCCAATTTAAATTTTGATATTTATTGATAATATAGACTATGTTAAGCCCCATTACATGTCTCCTGTAAAATCAGTACAATTCCTTTTGCCTCCCCTCTTTTTTCCCCAATGGGAATGCTATTGAAGAGTTCCAACTTGTCACATCATAATTGAAACTGCTTCTACTTCCTCAGTGATACCATAATTTTACATATTTCCTCACTTACTCTTAAAATTATCACATCAGTAGTTTTACCCTTACTTTGATGGTGATCGAGGAACGATAAATTAGCAGTTAATCTAGGGTTCTACCATCCCTTAGTCCAAGAATCACAATTGAAGCTCGGGTTTCTGATTATAATACCTCTTCTGTTCTTGAGACATTCGGTTCTTTTCAATCTTCCTATGTCTTGCATAAGCGTCTGTCTTCCAAACACGTCTAAGGATAAAAGTAAACGTGTTTCTCTTTCTCTTGTTCTTACTATAATTACTGGGGTGTTCCCATTTTTTTTCTGCAGCATGCTTTTTGTCTCTTAGAATTCTCACGTCACTTAGGAAGCTAATAGAGACTATTGCTATACACACAAGATTGTCATAGGATAAAATGGGGCACTTGCTGAGCAAAATAAAAAGGTCACAGATTTCCAGGTTTTTGTGGTTAACATATTCTCAAAATTATCACAAGGTTATCATGTTCTGTTTTACTTGCCTCATTTATTTACTTTTTAGCCTTCTTTGACTATTTTTAGCTAAGTAAAGAAAGGGGTAGCAATGGTTGTCTCTTAGAAGACATTGTGTACAGAATGTGTACCCTAGGTGTCTGTTGAGCTAAATGTGGAAACTGATGGGGGTTATGAATGAGGGTCACATTCCAGAGACCTCAATGACCTCACTGCAATCACAAACACTTAGAGCTGCAATTAGGGCCGTGGGCTCAGAACTTGGGCAAAAGGATTTGGGTCTTTGAGAAAATTCATATGAAAGCAAGCCCAAGCCTGACTCCCCATACCTCACACATCCATTGGTTGTTTTGTTCCATCAACTTACTTTTGCTAGTCATGGCCCATGACATTTAATAATGTGCGAGATAAAGGCCTTGCAATGCAGGACTTCCTAACTCTGATGTTTGGAACCTGTGTGCTTCCTTCTCTTTGATTGAGAAGCTCTTTCTTAGTCATATTTCTGGAAGGTTCTACCCCACTTATCCCTGAGTGGACAGTTCTTATGTTCCTTTCTGATGAAACCTGAAGAGTAGCCTTCTAAATGTCCCTGCACAAGCCTACCTCCTGTTAGCATGCATCTCGTTCAGTAGTCACTAAAACAACCTCGCTCATCCACAAGACAATAGGATGCTAAATAGTTTGGCATATGTTAAGAGTCCAGTGATGTGCTCATACCTTCGAGACTTACATCCACCTCTAGGTGGACGGGAAAGTAAAGGAAAATAAATATACCGGCATACATCTATAAATTGTTTGCAACAATTGTCTATATATAAATATACATAAACAAAAATTCAAACATGTGGATATATAGCCTATACATATACATGCACTATCTACACACAATTTTAAATTTTCATAAATGCTTTAATATTTTGAGATTATAATTACATAATTTTCCTCTTCCATTTTCTCCCTCAAAACCTCCCATGTATCCCCATTCCACGTGATCATGCTCTCTTTCTATGTCATGGCCTCTTTTTCTTTGACTGTATGTATGCATATATATATATGTATATATATATAATATATATATATGTGTGTGTGTGTGCATGCATGCATGTGTGTGTGTGTGTGTGTGTGTATGGTGTGTGTATTTGTATGTCTCTCTGTGTGTGTATTCCTAGGTATATAAATAGAACTTCCTCAGTCTATATAATGATATTTGCTTGTATACGTTTTCAGGGATGACCATTAGCCATTGAATAACCCATTGGCGTGTTTTTCCCTGAGGAAGACCATTTATCTTGCTCTCAGTTCTCCTTAGTTGTCTGAGGTTCTTTGTCTAAGTTTGGGTTTTTTTTTTTTTGAGCTCTGTTTCCATGTTAGCATGTTTATTGATGCCGTCCTGGTTCAGCTCATGTTTAAGCAGCCATGTTGATAATATTTCACGGGTGTTGCTCCTGAAGTTTGGAGGAGACGGAATCTCGCAGCAGACCCCCAGATCCTCTCTGGCTTGTGCGAGCATTCTGCGCTCTTCAGAAGTGGTTCCTGACACGTATGTGCAGGAGTTGGTGCGCAGATCCATCAGCTGGGGTGAGCACCACGACTCTGCATTGTGATTGGTGTGGCCTTCTGTAATGGTTCATGCGAGTTGCAAAGATAATTTTTCCTTGGTGAGGAGTGAGGAGTACGCTTCTCTGTGAGTATAAGGAAAAATACTTGGAGTACACTCATGAATGATGACGCCTTAGTACAGTGGTGGTTGTAGATCATGAGTTCACTGGCCCTGGGGGTTGGCTAGGTTTCCCTTTTATGGAAGAGGCCTTCAGACCAATTGGAGACCCACTGGTAGCTGGGTGGCACTACTGAACCTCTACGGTCATTGTGCCATGGTGTTTTTGCTTTAACCACAATTTTTAAATGCCAAGGAAAGGAGACTGGTCAAGGGCCAGAAGAAATATGGTCTGTTATCAAACTTCAATATATATGTATAGTTGTCTGCAAATAATTTAGCAGGCTATAAATATATGAATTGAGGTATGTAGAGAAAAAACAAACATTTACTGACTTATTTCCCCAATACTTATTCATATATATATATGTATTTATACACACATATATGTACACATGTATATATACATATATAGATAAGGAAATTAATTTCTTTACTATATTTCCCCTAGTTACTTTTGATGATAATTTTCAGTTTAATGAATATTCCCATAAGGAATTGCTAGTTTTGTTTAATTGAGTACTTGAAGCTGAAGTCCAAAGAGAAGTTTTAATGAAACTGCCAGGTGCTTTAGTATACACGACATACTTAAAGATGGCGCCTGTCTTGGAGTTCCAGGTGAAGAAAATCCAGAGTCACAGTTGCTGCCTTGTAAGACCTAATGTTTTGCAAATAGCCCTGCCTGGTGCTCAGTGGAGCATCTCATGAGCGGTGTGAAGAATTCTGTAATTTTATGGCATTTCTACAGTTACAAAGAGAACCCTTTATCTACTAGTATTCCAGTAAAAGACTCACCTTTTTTTAAAAGCCTGCAAGCCAATCGGAGGCGTTTTAGGAATGCATTTATAGTCATTTACAAAGATTTCATAATTAATTTGGTCGTCTAAAGTTAACAGGATCAGAGGGAGGGAAAGGGTCAAAGGAAAGAAAACAAATCATATTGGGATGCCCCGAGCTAGGATGCTCGTGCTACCATGTACGAAGCGTGCGGTTTCCCATTCCTCGGCTCTCAGGATTTCGTACTTACAAGTTGGACCTTTAAAAGGGCTGAGTATGTCTTTGTGAGCACTGAATGAAAAGTCCTTTCATTCCACACTGTGTATTCATACGTATTAAGTTTTGCGAGGATTTAATGACGAACCCAGCAAGGTGGCCATTGAGTCATACATTAACTTTATACGGAAGAGATCGCTTGTCTCAGAGTTGGAGTGTTGAGCTGAATTTCTGCTTGCCACTAGGAAATGCTTGACCAAAACCTATGCTGTGTCCTCCTCAGTCACCAGTTTCATCGTCTTTGGAAATGAAGGCATTGGCCCACATGATTCTTAGGCTCTTTCCGTTCGAGTTCTTACGTTCGGTGATTCTGTCTGAATCACTGCCGTGAAGAATCGACTGCATTTGTTTTCTTTTTTTTTTTTTCCGGAGCTGAGGACCGAACCCAGGACCTTGCGCTTGCTAGGCAAGCGCTCTACCACTGAGCTGCATTTGTTTTCTGAATGATCCTAAGAGGCAGGAAGTTAGGCATTCACCCGGGCGTTCTCAGTAAGCGAACAGCAGCTAAGCATGGCCGCAATGCCAGCCCTCAGAGCTCAACGGCTCACTCCTGAGCTACGCTGCTCTCCCAGGCTCCCACTGAGTCAGTCGTTCTCTAGGATTGAGCACTCGGACTGGAAAATCACAGATTGGCATCATAACGATGCTGCCAGCAAAAATAAAATAAAAAAAAGATACATTTTTCTGACTGGGATAATTGATTGTCCACACTTAATCACAGTGATCATGTCACAGGGGGGCTCTCTGACAAAGAAGACAGTGAGTATGGTACTCACTGAGGCCTGTCTTGTCCCAGATTTTCAGTGATATTCTGTAGCATCACGGGTCACAGTTAGGATTAGACCAATCTCTTTTTTTTTTTTTTTTTTTTTTTTTTTGGGGACCAACCCAGGTCCTTGCGCTTGAGCTAAATCCCAACCCCCAATCTCTTTGTTGAGGTTCTTTACGTCAGGTTTTCTTAGCTACATCTTTTCATTTTCATATAGGAAAAGAAAAAAAAAAACCCACGAGCTGTAACCACCATCGTGGCTGTCCCTGGCAGCACCAGAAGACTTGGGAGGTAGAGATGGGCTAGAAAGATCGTGGAGCGCCCAGACTTCTGTGCTCTCACTGTGATCCTTCCCTTTATTGACTGTGTCACCCGTGCCAAGTCACTTTCCCCACTGCTCTCTTCAGTCATTAACAATAATGCCCAGCTCAAAAAAAAATTGAAAAGAACAATTTAATTTGCTCTCTCAAAGGTACTTGGGGAGAAGGAAAGGGGGACCCATTCCAGTTCATTCTGCTTAAGGGAAATAATGCTGGTGAGAAATACACGCCTGTGGTCAGAGGATGTTAGATTAGAGGAACTTAGCAATCATCAGGTAGACTCATTTTAGGTTTGTGAAAACGATTCCCGCAGAGAGGAAAACATTATCTAAGCTTTTATTTAGACTGCATCTGAATGAAAATTCAGCTAAAACTGGGAATGAGTCCATTAGTCTACTTTCTGTTGACTTCCTTCATTATAAAATGATCTTTCTTTGTATCTGAATTATCATAAAATTGATCACTAAAAAATCAATGACTAATATATCAGGCCAAAAAATCTTTGATTTACCCCCAATAGTTATTGTGAAAACACCATTATTCTTATCTTTTCTATCTCCAAAGAGAAGAGGATATTTCATTATTTCTTATCCACCTATTATCACCAGTGTCTCTGTCTCTAGTAGGGAACCCTAGAGTGCACGTGCCTTTCATCTTTTGGAATCTCAAACTGACTATTGCCGTTGGCCCCAGGACGGTTTTATTGGTAGGACTTCAACTATAAAGATAAAGCAGTTCTTTTATATCAGTCATTTTAAGACAAATAAGCTGATATTGGGTCAAATGAGCTTTCTATGTTTATGTAACTTACCTCCCTAATAGGGGTAGGACACACTGACGCTCTCTAGTTTTATGGATAAAATGTCTATGCAACACCAGTCTAGGAATGGAATAATTCTTCCAAAACCCTTAATTCCATGGATGTGACATCCATTTTCTGTCTGATCTCACTCCACTTCCTCATTGTGGTTGGTAACATTCAGTTAACAAGCCACTTTTTTAAGGTTTTTCCTTTTCTCAGTTTATAGTCAGTTTCCTCAAATTGATTTTAGGCTTCTCAGAGTTGTGATTCTCATCTAGCTTCCTAAGTATGAAATCAAAGACACTACTGTAAAAACTGTAAAAGGAGTCCGCCAGAGTGACAGACATTTGTAATCGAGTGCCCAGGAAGCTAAAGCAAGAGGATGGCACATTGGCATGTGGCCTGTACCATGTGGTGAGGCCTTGCTTCCAAAAAGGTATTTACGTGTTATAAGTACGTATATGAGATTTAAGAATTTTCTTTCCAACATGCATTAGGTTTCTAGATTGCTTTTATTGCTGTTAATACAGATGGCGTGTCCTGTAGAAAATAACACAACTTTATGACCAGAATTCAAACAATTTCTGGCTTCAGTTTTCTCACTATACCATGTGGTGACAGTCTGCATCATAAGGACAAGAGAGTGACTGCAAGGAAGAGAACTCAGTGTCTGCTGTTCTCGGCTTCCCAGGGATCTTGATTCCTACCCCAGTCTCTAGGTCACCTTTCCTATCCTTGACGTCTAACTCATTTTTGGAGCACAAAGACTTCTTCAATTAAATAAGCATATTTTATTATGACAAACACTGATGGAAACCATGGAATGATCAGTAACAAAATGAAAACATCACAAAATTTATGATTCTTAAGTAAGATTGTATACTTGTTCTTGTTCCTAAAAGAGAAAAGATGCAGTTCAAATCTTAAGGTGGGTGCTGGAGCGAGGGCTCGGCAGTGAAGCTGCTGCTTTCCCAGAGGAGCAGGGTTCAGTTCTCAACATCCATATTGGGCAGCTCACAAATGCCCATAACTCTAGTGGCTGAACACTTGCCTAGCATGGTAATTCTCAACCCCATGAAAACAAAACCAAAGACAACCAAGAACAGAGTAGATTTCAAATTACATTGGCTACATTTAAAAGAGTACCAATATTTGTATTTTCAAATGTATTAGATTTGTAGGGCAACAAAATGAATAGATCTCAAACAATGCATCCATGAAGTGCAGTGCCACCGAAATCTGCATGTAATTTTTACAGAGAATGAGCAATTTTCAGAATCACAGGAAACCCCAGATTACCCCTATGTAATCAAAACAACCTAAGAAAGAACAAAGTTGGGTTGGGGATTTAGCTCAGTGGTAGAGCGCTGCCTAGGGAAGCTAAGGCCCTGGGTTCGGGTCCCCAGCTCCAAAAAAAAGAACCAAAAAAAAAAAAAAAAAGAAAGAACAAAGTTAGATATGTCATTCTAGTCTTAAAGTGTATGACAAAGCTATAGTAGTTAAAACAGTCTGACAGTGGTGTGAAGACAATAATAAAATCCAACAGAACAGAACAAATCCCAAATCAATTCAGGTGTGTATATGGCCAGCTGATCTTCCACAAGGTTGCAATGGAAGAAAACTCGTGAATGTCTCTTGATCACACAGACCTTTTAAATGGTACTCTCCAGGGTGTATGGGTGCAGAAATGGGCACTCTTCTAAAGAAAAACTGGCTGAGAATCGAATTTTTGTTTTGCAGAAATGCTTGTGGCTATCATATCACCTTCTTTAAATTTTGTTTCTGTAGGCTTGAGTTACAATTTTAAGTGGCGGTAATTTTCAGAACTTTGCTCAGAAATGTCAGTGCCTTCTTCACTGCTGATAATTCCAGTGCCCCGAATTTCACAGAAACACAGTGAGTCGTTGAATCTTTGATCTTATACCATGATGGCTGCACAGCTCTGGTCGGAGGAGCCAGTTCTCTTCTATCAAGATGGTGGCATAGCTTTCTGTGTTACACCAACAATTTTTTGTTTTATTGTGTGTTTCGTAGTTGAGAAACATTTACTTTCTGGTCCAGCACATGACAGAATCAGCTTAGTATTGAGCAAACCGCTGTGTGTACAGTGCAGGCACACATTTCTACATTGACTCGTGAGCTGGTGTGAGTGTGGGACTGAGATCTGATTCTTCTGAGCCCCAGCCCAGTGTCAAAGACTGTACCAACCATTCCTTTTAAAGACAAGACTTCTGTCTTCTTGCGAAAGAAAATGCCCAGCGTGGCAAGCCGCTGCCTTCCCATGGTATCTTTTCACGTGGTTCAAATTGGGAAACGTAAGATTTTCCTGAAATTATAGAAAGACCCATGAAGACAACACAGTAAGTCTGCAATCAAAAAAGTTTTATCCCCCTAAACTGTAACTGCAGAGGAGTATTTCCCGGTGAGGATTAACTCATCGCTGAGCTGCACCTTGGCTGCTTAGTCTATGTTTCCATGGCTCCAGGTGTGTGTGGAGTCTCACCAGAGCACTGCTAGCCTGAGCACTGCTACCGGCTGTGTCTTTATTACTGGCACATAAAGGGGGAGGACAGGGATGTGACGGTAAGACTTTCTGAAGGCTGATGTACAGTAGAGGAATCTGCATTACTTCCTGCATAGCTTCTGCCCAGTTGTGCTTAGAAGAGGACTTTCCCCTTGGTAGACAATTTTGAATGTGGGAGAATCTATCAAAATCCAGTTATAAGGGAACACGCCAATCCCCACTTCCTTGGGTTTTTTTTGGCATATCTTCATAAACACACAGTCTTTTTTTATCTGATTTCTGAAACTGACTTGCATTCACGTAGGTACCAGCCATTTAATTCCCCAGAGTGGTGGGGGCTTATCTGGGGTTTCCTCAGATAGCATTATTAGAAGACAGGAGATAAGGGAAATTCTTCCTAGGTTTAGACCATTTCCCACTTTTATCAGCTGTGCAGTTCTTGCTTATTATAGCCACAGCTTAAACGATGCTATCGAAGAATACGGGTAATGCTGCTGCTAATAAAAGCATGTTTAGGTATTTCATTTAGACTACCCTTATTCATCTTAAACATTATTTTAAAGTCACATTTAAGTCAACACACTTAGACGCTCCTAAAATGCTCAAAATATTATACAAGGGGTTTATAGTGACAGACTTATCAGATTCTTGTTCCCAAATCCTACATCTGATCTTATCTAGAGAGCACATTTAAGACATTTTCCTTTTTTTTCTCTGTATTGGATTCAATTTTTCCTGAAGCCCAACTTTTAACTCTTGTTCTTAGCAAATAAAAGATGCTTCTGATTAATTTTCCTCTAAAAGCCAGCTATAAATACTATTTCCTTATTTCTGTTCCTTTGAGATGGGACTGCCAAAAAGAGAAAAGAAATGTACTTTTCCAGTGCCACAGTGGTTAGCATGATCAACCAAGTATTTAAGTCTCAAGTCTCAGTATACATGCATCCTGTAAAATGGGTTACGGTCTTATGGAATCTCTACTAGGTGATTCAAGAAATTGAAAGGTTAATATCCTATTCAAAATATTGCAAAAACATTGATTATTCTTTAAATACTAGACTGATATGAAATATCCTTGCATGATAATCTTATACCCCCACCGATCCACCTACACACCACCCATGCTTTCTGAGCATCCAAGCATGATGTGTGTCTTTCTATCCATTCGTCCTCACTCTCTCCACCATTTTTGCCTTGGGCTTGTGAGTGTCTCAAACATCCAGTTATGGAAACCGGGGTGTTCTTCTGCTGTCGTTCTAAACGTGCTGGGTTAGCAAGGAAAGCACAAAGGAGAACGCTTCTGGATTAAACAGACAGGGGAGCAAGTGGCTAGGAATTTTGCTAGATGCTTTTTTGTTTTTTTTTCTCTACTAGGTTTAGCGAATGTTTTCTTCTTTGCTTCTGCCATATCATGAAGGAAGCCCTCCAAATATTTTTAATTTTTATGATGAATAATTTTGCTCGGTTGAACAGGCTGAGTTAGTGCTGCCTAGAAGAGGCCGCATCTCACCCACCCCTGCTCATTCCGTAACTCGGGCTTTTATTGACGACACGTCTTCTGATTTTAAATTAAATGCTTCAGCTTCCCTGTATCGCTTCAAGTATTTGAAAGTTCCACATAGTAGTAATTTCATAAAAGAATAAATTTACGCTCGATTAACCGAACTAGCTTTATTTGAAGATACACTGTTTTCTCTGATGACATGCTTATCCTAACTTATGTTTTATTTTTAGAGTTTTCAAAACCCAGGTCCAAGAATACTTTACCAGTCACTTTGTCCCAGCACATGTTTTTCTAAACCATTCGTATATTTCAGTTATCAAAAATAAATTCTTATTCTTTATCAAGCATAGTGTGTGAAAGAGTAGTAGGGTCTTCCTGTGACTCTTTGTGATTTTTACGGTGCCCAGTGCTGTGTGCAACACAGAGGGCAAATACATGATTTTAATATGATTTTTTGGTAGTATGTTTTGAGTGTTAGTCATATGCTTTTTCAGGCAGATACATTCACTGGAAATTTGGAAACTAAAATTAGAAATGAGAGCAAGCAGGAATGGCCTGTGGAGAGAGCATCTCGGAGAGGATGGGTGTCAGTATAAATATTAGAGTTATCAAAGCATTTTTAAGGTTGCTTTAATAGCATCGAGACCTCCAAAATTGGTTCATCATTTTATCTGACATCTTTGTTCCACTGCCTTATTAATCTATTCCCACTGTCTATGGACATGGTGTGAGCACGTTCACCAATATGTGTGTTTGAGAGAAGGAGGGAGGGAGAGACAGAGACACAGAGAGAGAGAGAGAGAGAGAGAGAGAGAGAGAGGGAGAGGGAGAAAGAGAGAGAAGGAGAGAGAGAGAGAGGGGGAGAGGGAGAAAGAGAGAGAAAGAGAGAGAGAGAGAACTGAAAAGACAAGCCTAGATATGAGTATTGCTAATGCAGAAATCTGAGTACAGATACCTTTCCCAGCTACCAAATTTTAAGATACATCAAATCAAGGCAGACAATTCTCTAAGGTACGTAGATGAAACAAAATAACCCTTTCGGGAATACTGAGGCAACCTTGAGTTTCTTTTCACAAAGAGTGAATATGGCACACTTCTCTTTGGGATGATTTATGTATCTATCAGACTTTAAAAGATACACGAAGGGATAGATACATTTTATTATATTAGTACCAGAGAGTGAACTTAAGGCCCAAAGCGAACTGGACATGTGCTCTTACACTGGGATACAACCAAAGCGGTTGGATGGATTAATTAATGCAGGTGTTTGGTGAACATTTGCACCGACAGAACCCTATCCTGAGTCTTACCATCTACCTGGCACTTTCCCTTCTATAGGCAGCACCAGCACTGGTGCTGTGTGGCTTTCACTCCAGCTGGGATGGAGGACGATCCTGCATGTGTCCGAGTAATGTGCAGTATTTAGGAACAGGAATAAAGGAAACGCAAAATTCATAATCAAGACTGGCAAAAGCAAAACATCACTTTAGCTTTCTGACCCAGAGGGTTTTTAAGATGTAAAGCCACAGAAGGTCAGGGTACTGGGGTGTTTGGACTCACTCTGTCCACCATACAGTGACTCCTTCAAGTTATTCCTAAGACCGTAGTAGAGGCCATGGCATGCAAATGCATTAGGAGTTCTCTTTGTTTTCCTGTGTGTGGTCTCAGTGAAGACATTAAGGTCAGCAGGCCAGAGTGTGATTGCTAGATTTTCATTGTGTGAGACCGAGAAGCCATTGGACTAAGGGTCCAATTACACAATGAGGCTATCGTTACCTCCCTAACTCTATCTAGAAGCTTCTTCAGTCTTAGTGAGAGAAGAAATGGAAGAACACTTCATAACACTTCATAACAAGGGTATCTGGGTGTACTGATGCTGCCTTTAATCCCAGCACTCAGGAGGCAGAGACAGAGGCAGAGGAATCTCTGACTGTGAGCCCAGCCTGGTCTATAGAGTGAGTTCCAGGACAACCAGGGCTACATGAGGAAATCTTCTCTCAGAAAAACGAAAAGACAAGCAAAATAACCAAAACAGACAAAAAAGGAAGTAAGGAAGACAGAACTGTAAGGGTAACAGAAGTGGTAGTTGCATGATTATAATTACTAATGATAGTCTATTTTCATTGGTATACGATATCGCAATTATGGTTAAAGATAACCTTTGAGAATGAATTTATATTCTACAAACCCTTAGCTGTGTGTCCTAAGTTAAGAACTTGACCTTTCTGTGTCCATGATGACAAGCCCACCTTAGAGGACTGTCAAATATCTGTAGGTGTGATGCGTTTAGGGGTGTCCCAGAAACTCACCACTAGTACTCCTAAAGAAAAGAGACAGACTTCGGAAGTTGAACATTTCTCTTTTAAGCAGCAAAGACATTACTCTTCCTTTGTCCTGAATAGAAGTGAAATCTATCCTTTTTTTTTTTTTTCATTTTGAGAGATGTGTAAAAAAAGGACACTCACATACAAAGAGAAATTCTATTGATGAATTGTTGAATAAAGAAGCAAGAAGGAACTTGCTACAGAGATTCACAAATGATTAGAAAGTGCTTGCTTGTATTGTTTTGGCCAGCTTACTCTAATTGACCATCTACCAAGGGGAGGGGCTTGAAGTACAGAGACTGTACTGGACAAAAGCTTGGAGACAAGCCCGCTATGGTTAAGACCAGCCAGCCCATATTCCTGAACTTTGAGTCAAAAGGCTGATCTCCCAAAAGGATGGTGGGTGTACAGATCTGGGCCTCTTTGTGTTTCCAACAGACAAAGACATTGGCCATGTTGTACTGATGAACATTATCTCTCTCACTGCCAGGTTAATCACTCATTCCATGTAGATTTCCGGTCTCCATTAAATACTTTATGTCTGGGAGTGAGTGATGATGTGTGCGGATCATGAAGAACTATTTCTTGTTCTGAAATGTCCCTATTTTGTAGGGGTCTTGTTTCAGATGGACATCTATAGGGCAGTTCTCTCCCTCTCACACTGCCCATCCCTGTCACAGTCTGTGGCATTCCGTGACCTTGGTTAAATACTTCAACTGTTGATCTCATCTAACTGTGCTGCAGCTGTGGTTCCAATAGGCTGATTAATTCATCCAGAAGCTCACTTCAAATGCTTGATTGAGAAAAGAGCCCCGAATGAACATGGTGGCATGGATTGTAAGCTGGTTGAGGGGAAGGAGATTATAAAAGTGTATAGAACGATGGTTCTCAACCTGTGGGTCATGATCCCTCGGAAGGGTTGGCATACCCCTTCACAGGAGTCACATATCAGATATCCTGCATATCAGATATTTACATTATAGTAGCAAAATGACAGTTATGAAGTAGCGACAAGAAGAAATTCATGGTTTGGGTGGTCATCACAACATGAGAAACTGTATTAAAGGGTCACAGCCTTAAGAAGGCTGAGAAACACTGGCGTACAATTCCCCTCAGTTACTGACACCATATCCTGAACACCAGGTGCACTCAATAGAGGGTTTAAAATGGACATGTGAGGTAATCCTAGTTTGGTTTGGGAGTTGGAAGATTTGGCCTGTGAGCAAGCCAAAGACAATTAAATCTGCATTTTTTTAAATTTTAAAATATGCAGATGACTAATACTGTCTATATTTTGTTTGACTGGAGGTAAGAGATATAAATATAGCCATATAAGAATCCTTCTGATGTGTATTTGGCAACTTACTCCAAACTAAAACTTTCCCTACTCATCTCTTCAAAATGGCAAGGGGACATTCTTCATTTATCTTAAGAATGATAGCAGAAAAAAAAAATCAAGATTTGCATAGGTCTGAGATACCACAACCATTAGCAAGTTGATGTAGCTTCCCGTCCACAGATGAGAGCTATCGAACATCCTGGGAAGCACTGGGGGAAGATTTTAATTCAGTGAACCAGATAGCAAAGCTTTGAATTAATTCATGAAAACTCAATTTACATCTCTCTCCTGACTTCAACCTCCATGAACCCAGGACCTAGAATTTGTTTTTCCGGATTTCTGTCTATCTGTTCTTTCTTCCGAGCATATGGTAGAGCTGATGAAACATTTAAGGACCAGATAGTTAAAATGCATCAACAGTAGCAGAAGCAGAAGGTGAAAAAGTCAAGTCTTGGTCTTTTCGCCCAGACCTAAATATCCCATTCTTACAGAGATCGAAGACTGGTGAGTATCTCAGAAACCTGGTGTTGATTAGTCCTTACATGCCCAAGTTGATAAGGACGGTTCAAGATGTCTTTCAAATAGAAAGCTGGTTTTTCATATCTTCTTCATCTTCTTCCACAACTTTCCTTTGCTCCTACATGGGTTTCCTTCTCTATTAAGCACCCTGATTTCCCGCAGCCTATGATAAAGTAAAGCTTTGGGAAGACATACCTCTTTGCAGTTCCATTGGAGGGGAGAGGAAGGTCGAGGAGTGCAATCTAGAGGAATGTAGTCAACTTTCAGTGTCTTGCTTTCAGTATTATCTGTATGTATTGCACATATACAGTAAACGGCTTTATTTCGAGACTAAGAGTTTTTAAGAATTTCTGTGTATGTCCCTCAGTCACAGAGGTGTCTGCTTCATATTCTCAGAGATTCTCACAGGGAATCCGCAGTTTTAGAGCATGCATCTCAGGTGAATCACACACATTCAAACACCTCCATCCACCCTTCCATTCATTCTGCATTTTCCTGCTTTCAAAATGCTTACATATGTACGTTCTGTTCTGAGCGGTAGACGGGAACAATTATCCTCATTGTGGGGATGAAAGGGACCACGTTGAGTTGATTTCCTTAGGGCCTCATTATAAATTGTCCTCTTCTTCACTCCTCGAGATTCTCCTTAGATGACCTTTGTTGGTGTGTGTGTGTGTGTGTGTGTGTGTGTGTGTGTGTGTGTGTGTGTGGTGTTTGGATGTTGATTTGCAAAAGATACCCCCCGCCCCTCAAGTCAGCCAGTACTATCTGTGCCCACCTTGCTGAAAAATGAGGTGAGTCTTCCTGTAGCCAAGGAAGGAGAATACTTTTATTTGTGGAAATTGAACACTTCCCTAATTGACCGTGCTGCCAATTGATTTCAAGCAATCCCCTTTTGTCTTGTCAGATGTACTCTGGAGTGTGCATCCCATTTGCCCATCTTGGTCTGTATTGTTCAAATTCCAGGAATTAATCCATCATCCCAATCCAGGCAAACTGAGCATCTACAAGGCCTGTGCTCTCCTCATTGGCCACTGGGAGCCCCCTCCCCTTAACTGCCACACCAGTCCCTGTCTGTAGTCTTTGCTTTGCCCAGCCAGTAGTCAGGAAGGCCAGATACCTGATCTCTGGGCAATGCTCTATGGTCAGATTCATACACCTCTGTCCTTTGTTGCCCAATGGATCTCAAGTAAGCCAGCAAATGTGTACCCACATTTAGACTCGCATTCCTGGGCCCCCCTCAAGTCTGGCCCCATTTTTAGCAGTCTTCAGGCTGGTATCTTCCCTAGACTCTTAGGAAATTTCTAGTATATAACTTTCTCTGCCTGGAAATCACAGGGTGGAGGGAGAGTGGTGCCATTTGAAGACTAGTTGGAGAGGAAATGTCAACATGACTGAGGGCCACTCCCAGACCTTAGCTTGAACCAAGGCGGAATGCAGGTTTCCAGAATCTCTAATGCTGGGTTTCCTTGGATGACTCTGGTTTCTCTATCAGGAGCAGGACAAGCATTTCTGGAGACCTGAGTGAGCTCCAAGGCTTTAGTTCCCTGTCCTTGGTTGCAACACTGTAACCCCACCTCTATTGACTCTCAAGGCAGGTTGCCTTTCTAGGCACTGGATCTCCTTTGTAGCTTTCCAGACAGTAAGAAGAAATCTAGGTCCCAAAGAGATGGAAACACACTTTCCTGTTCCAAAATGTGATGGCGGCGGGGGTGTGTGTGCAGTACGGGAGACCAGGAGGTCATTGCTACTTTATCCAGTGTGCACTTCCTTCCTGGAGAAAGCTACATGCTTCTGGTCACTGGCGAGGGCAGACTGCACCTCTGCTCCCTGCGCCATCCTCATCTATGCTCACCCAGTGGATGTGTGTTTTTCTCTTGGGGGTGGTGGTGGTGGGGAGGGACCGGACACAGCAGACCCAGGCTGCAGTTCCCTCACTCTGCCTCTGAGAATTTCTCATCCAAACCTCAATCACGTAGGATTGCGTAGAGAGGAGAAAAGGGGAGAGACAGAAGACAGAGAGGGGGGAGAAGGGTGTAGGGGGGGAGGAAGGAGAGAGTCTGGGAGCAGTGGGCGCGAGAAAAGGGAGCAAGACCCAAGCAAGCGCCAGGTTTTCCTGCGCTCTGCAAGCCCAGCCCCCAATTCAGTCCCACCAGGAAATCTTTCCAGCTTCTTAAGAGCCAGAGTAACTCCAGCCGCCGCTCGCTCCCCGTCCCACTCGCCTTCTCAGAGGCTGCTGTAGCCTCTGCCCAGAGTTTCCTGTGGAGCTAGCGCTTTGGGGGAGACTGCCCGCGGCGGCGCCCAGGAGCTTCTGCCCATGAATGGGACTCCGCCCTGAGCGCCCCCTCCCGGTCCAAGGGAGGCGGCGGGGGGCGCCCCGCGATCCCGCGGCTCCCAGCCGCCACCGGCGCAGCAAGTTGGGCGAGTTGGTGGCCGCCTGCACCTGCCGCCTGTCCCCAGCCCCAGAGTCCTCTCCTGGCCCGGGGAGCCTGGGTGGCACGCGCGGCCATCTCCCGCCGTCGCCTAGGGCGGCCTAAGGACCCTGCCTGCGCCCGGGCGCCAGACCATGGTGGGCAGCTGCGACCCAGAGCCACAGCCACCGCGAGCCGACGTCGCCCTCCACCAGCCCCCGCCCCACCCGAGCGGACGCGCGGGGGCTCGCAGCGCGCGGTCACTTCCTTCCACGGCTGGGATGGGCGGCGCGGGACCGAGCGAGCGGCCCAGCGGCGGCCGGGTAACCCCTATCTGAGCTGCGGCCGGGAGCTGCCGACCGCCGGGGCGTGCGAGCCTGGGGTCCCGGAGGCGCAGCGATGACCTGATCCCAAGCCCGCCAGGGCGCCCGTCCCTCGCAGCCCAGCTCGCTTGGAGCCTGTGCGGAGACCGGCTCGGTGCGGCGGCTCGGGCGCACGGTGGCGGGGAGCTCCGGTGAAAGGCGTGTGGGCGCCGAGGACACCTTCGGCAGCTCTGCCTTTGGAGGGGCTTCTGTAAACTACTGAGTCATTCCAGATTTAGGATTTCCTAAATAATCACCAACTGTGCCCGTCTCGTGCCGGAACGCAGGCAGTGAGAGCGGGAGAGCCCGCTCTCCGGACCCCGCCGATCCCCGGGGTGCTTGGCCCTCGAGGATCTCCCTCCCTCCCGTTGTCCCTCCCCCTCCCTCGTCTCCCGCTCTCTTTGCAGTGCTGCCGGAGGAGAGGCGCGCTCACCGCAGCTGGAAACAGCTGCCACCCCTCTCCAACCCCCCGCCCTGCTCCCCTACCCCGGGTCTGGGTAATCGCTCCCACTTTTCGCCTCTTGGAATTCCAGAAGTGGGGAGGCCGGCCCCCGGAGAACCGCAGCCGGTGCGATGCATTTCGTAGACCTCACCCAGCCGGGACGGACCTCCTAATCTTCAGAACCGCGGGCCACAGGGAGTTAAATTGCTGCCTTCCTCTTCTCTGTCGCGGTTGGTGGTTCGTTTTCTAAAGGAACGTTTTCTTCACTTTTTACTATATATATTTTTAAGCCGGGGGCACGCTTCTAGCCTCGGCCCAGACTCTGCCTTGTAAACGGGTTTCTATGTATATATGTGTAGGTATACTTTGGACACCTTACAACGCTTGCGCCTCTCCAACCAGGGCACCGCTTGTTATTTTGGACATCTTTTCCCCCTTTCCACTTGGTACCCCGAACGCAGTGTGACCAAACTCCCCACTGCCCTTTGGACGTGGATCGCCTTGGGGTGCAAGTTTGGGGTACAAACGTCTACTTCGCAAGAAGGCCTGGGACCGCCCCGCCCCCGCCGCCAGTGGTTGGGGAAGTTTACATCCGGATTTTCACACGTTTTGTTGCCACACTGCCCAGACTCTGACTAACCTTGTGGGCTCCAGGTTTTCGATACTGCAACCTCCTCAAATATTAGCACTGCCTCCCCGCGCCTGTCCTATTCCTCCAGGCCCCCGAGGTCCTGCCCTCATCCCGGCGGAGCAGGAACCCGAGGGCGCAGTGGAGCCCGGGGCCTCCGGCCCGCGCTGAGCAGCTATGGCTGCGGCGATAGCCAGCTCCTTGATCCGGCAGAAGCGGCAGGCGAGGGAGTCCAACAGCGACCGGGTGTCGGCCTCCAAGCGCCGCTCCAGCCCCAGCAAAGACGGGCGCTCCCTGTGCGAGAGGCACGTCCTCGGGGTGTTCAGCAAAGTGCGCTTCTGCAGCGGCCGCAAGAGGCCAGTGAGGCGGAGACCAGGTCAGTAGCAGTCAAAACAGTGGGCTCCCCAGAGGCGGACGCCCCCATCCCTTTCTTCAAAGCTACTGGTAACTGCTCATGGAAGGGAATCAGAATTCCTTTCTTCCATGCTGGCCCTCCTTCTTTCAACAAGCCTGTGTCAGTTAATAGCTTGTCCCATATTCGGGAAAACACTTTCTGCTTTCATCAACCGACAGTCTGACTTGTATGAGGGTCACTCATATAGGTGCATCTGGGTCCTATAATCTGGTAAAGCCCTGCAGGGAATCTGGTAAAGCCCTGCAGGGAAGCGACTAGTTCCTACAATCGATCGTTCGTTCGTTCATTCATTCACTCATCCATCCATTCATTCATTCACTCATTCACCACCCATCATTCAACTCATCCACTCATCTACCTACAGAGAATATGAAAATAAAGTTCTTTATGTTCCTAATAACCACATAAGACAGGTAATTATGAATTATAATAGATACCAAATGAACTTAATATTATTTTGATTTGCCCTGCCCCTAACAGGCACGTGGTGTTTTGCCTTTTAAGACATCCCGATTCCCCAACTTTCCATGTTTTCACATGTTCACCCACTTCTTTCTACATAGGATCCCTTTCCTATTCTTCCAACCAGTTGATAGTTACCATGGGCTGGTCTTAGAAAGTTTTCTGCCCAGTTACTGTTTTCTGCACACCATGGCATTTGAGACATTAAGCCAACATGATATCTGCAGTTTGGCCCTGGAGAATGTAAAGGAAATTTGATTTATTAGACATTTCTGTGTCAAAACCTTTCTAGAAACCGATTCTGCTTCCGCAATCTTGGGTTCAAATGGTTCATCGTATGTCTCTATCAACAGAAGGAAAACTGTGTGCCTTCAGTGTCAAGGTGACAGCTACCATAAGCCGGGACACTGTTACACCTTGAGAGAACAAAAACAAATCGTCAAAGTCCCTGCTTTCCTCAGGTCCTCCATCCTTTGGGTGTGGCCGCAGAGTCACTTGCAATCTGCAGATATCCTGGGTCCTGATAGCTGAAGGAAGAATGGGCTCCAGAGGGGGCCTCTCCTGGGATGAGTTGACTGTCTCAAGCCTGTTAGCAACTCCGACTCTGTTGTTCTCTTGAGTTCCTCACACTGAAGGGTATAGGTTAGATTCAAATGGGACTCAAAAACAAGTTACAGTTTTGAGAGGAAGTCTTGGGAGGAAGGCGCTTTTTGCTTTATTTTTTTCCTTAACTTTCCACGGCACTCGTCACCGTCACTCGTCACCGCCACTTGTCACGTCAGCCACCCCATCTGTGGCTCATTTTCATAGTCTCTGATCACTGCAAGGCAGTGGATTCCAGGAGTACAGAAAGCTGCTGTTGATCTGGATTCAGAAGCTGTTGAAGCCTTTGCTCTGTCCACCCAGTTAATACGGCCTCCAGGTCTGGTCAAGGGAAGATGGGAGCTAAGGCGGAATTGTCTCAGCACACTATTGTCTTTTAAAGAGCAATACAACCCCTTCGTGTGGTTGCATGGGATCCTTTGGAACCTTCCTCTCAGGGCTTACGTGGTCTGCAGGGGACTCCAGACACCTAACCCAATGTGACTCCCATACTCGGTCCCTCGAGTGGTTGTTCCATTGTGTTTGTGACAGTTACGTGATATTTACGAGATGATCCTACTCTGCCTTCTCAGATAAGAAGACAATAACAGTACTAAGTTGCTCATAACTCGGAGTGGGTGAGGTGAACTCGTATGTGTTTGTGGAAGTTGATTTGCAGATGACCAGTTTACATGTCTTCACTTTAGCCCGGGAAGGAAGAATTGGGTATTGCTTCCTGAGCCTCTTATTAGAAAGTAGGGGGTTCTCTGGGTTAATGGTTTCCTTCGGTGATCATCTAATAGGCTTCTCTTGGTCACACACTCAGTGCTTGTCTTGAGGATCCTAAAAGGTCAATTCCTTTAGCTAGAGAGTCACATGATGACCAAACAGAAAGGCAGGAGGACTTGCTCAAGCATTCCTCGTACAAGGGCACCAAGAGTGAGTTCATACATGGAAGGGATTCAGTCTGTTCCAATGCTCACTTAGTTCTGAAGAACGGGGGTGTGGGGTGTGGAGAAGCTTTAAGGGAAGATGATAGCCGTGCTATTAATGTTACTAACAAAGCCAAATAATTAATCTGTTGATTTTATGTCAGCAACCATGATTCATTCCCGTAGCGTGAGATGAGACTAATTATAGAGAGATAACACCTTCCACATCCCAATTCCACAGAGAATTCTTTAGTGGATTGAGGGGAAGTTGCTCCACACCAAAAGAGGTAATCTGCTTCCTGTTTTGTAAGTACTTTGATCTTTTAGTCGTTTAATAGTCCACTTATTTTACAACACCATTCAGGCTCCAAGCCATAGCCCTTGGAACTACAAACTGAGCCATCAATGGGGAAGGGGTGAAGGGGAATAGCTTGCCGTGGTAAGGGATTTCCTCTCCGAGCTTCTAACCCTGAGACACACATCCCAGTGATCAGACTTTCTAGGAGAGTTCTGCCGAGGCAGTGAGCCTAAACTAGACGTGTAGTTCTGATTTCGTGGCAGATAGGACGAGCTTCTCTCAGTCCCTTTTCTTAGTTCACCAGGTTCTAGAGCCTCCTAAACGCGTCACGGATCTCAGAAGCCTCGCAGTATAAAGTTTTGCTTTCCAAAGCACAGAGATACAAGATGAAACCCTAGGAAACTGGCGAGGAGGCAGGAAATCACAGACAGGGCCATAGAGCGCACTCGTGCCTCGAGCAAGCCACCTCTGGATCACAGCGTACTGGCGTACTCTGGGATTGCATAGCAGAGCCTTGATTTGAAGAGATGAGAAACACAAGGGCTACAGCCAGTGTGTGGTTTAACTGTGATATTACACAACCGAAGTTTGACAAAATTGGGACTGGAAGTTAGATCCGCCCCGCCCCGCCCCGCCCCTTTGCTTGCACCATTTGCAATAACAGGAAAAATAAAGTAGCAGGAGAGGTGTGTGTCTGCTGTCGACTGAGGGAAATACTTTTGTGTTGGGATTGGTAGTACTGGCGGGATTATCCACATCCTTTTGCAATCAGGATGCTTCATGTAGAAGGGATGCTCTTATTAAATCTCTGAAAAGACCATAAACGATCGGCAGCTTGCATCTTGGAAGCAGAGGTGATAGTGAAATCCTGTATCAAGCCCAGGTCTTGTTGACATCTTAGTCATTGTATGGGTTGCAGTTCTTTGAGAATGAAATGTTGGAGACCCTGAACTGACATCCTGTCTGAAGGAATCAAACCATGAAAAAGCCTTTAGAACATTCCTGTTCTCTCGGACTAATAGGGAAGCGTGATTGTCATTATCTGAGGCGTTCCTTTTGTGTGGAGTACCTTTACGAGCCAAACTTGCTTTATTGTTTACTTAAATGGACGTAGTATTTAACTTACCGCACCCTGGCATTTAGTCCACCCATATCCACACGTTACTGTGCCCAACATTTGCCTCAAATATTTCATCCGTGACTCCACAGTCCCTGGGAGTAGCCCTCCACTGAGGAAAGAAAGGTGCTGGGAGAACTGCTGACAGAGATTGGCTGTCAGAGTGGACAAGGTGCTCAGGAGTCACTCAGGGTCACTCTCACTTTGCAAATGAGGGCCTCTCTGTAATGCACAGAGTAACTGAAGAGGCCTAAAATCTGTGTGATTTGAGTCACATTTGTGCATTTTGCTGTTGCTAACGCTTCTCTGTATAATTTAGTCCCTTCCCTTAAGCTATTAAACGAAACCACCAATGAGGAAAATTCCCTCACCTAAAATACAGGGGAAGGTTTTCCTAATGGAAGTACTCTGCTTTCTCCACCGTTTGCCTTGTTGAAAATGATGTAGAGTGATCCTATCTGTAATAAAATAAGTCAGAGAGGCGATTGTAATTTTACCGAGTTTTGTTGAATTTTCTTCCTCCTTTTTTCCTGAGCCTTTGTTCCTCTCATAAAATTTTAGCTGTTTATAATATTTCAGTGTTCTTCCAGCTCCCCTTGGCAGATGTTTAAAATAGTATGTAACAGCAGACGCATTCAACATGTTACTATCAAACTTGCCAAAATGCCTAAAAATATCCTTTCATGCGAAGGAAGAAAGCGTCACACACACACACACACACACACACACACACACACACACAAATCTTTAAGAAGAAATATGTACCTGAAGGTGGAAGAATGCTTATTTTGGGGGTCTACAGAAGGGAAGGTAGTTGTTTACAAATTGAAGAACTTATGGTCTGACATTTGAGATCTTATATTTATAGCAAATACATATATTGCGTTCTTTCTTTCACATGGCCTATATCTGAAGCCCAAAATTAGTCTAATCAGAGGATGATTTGATGTTTGTTTTAAAAAAGTATCACTACCCAGCCACAAACTATAGCGAGACTGATTTTTGTTTTAGTAAACATCTTACAGTTTAAAGTGATGTTTAGTGGCTCTCTAAACTGCACTTCTCCACAGCAGAGCATCCTCGCCAGCCATTGATACCCCCAGTGTAAGGACAGCTTCTGTGATCTCTTGATTTCTTTCATCCCACAGAGATCTCATCAAGCGCTAACACAGGATTAAGCCTTTAAAGTTTTAATGAAGTTGATATTCTCGAACAGAATTAGGAAAAACAATTTGCAGGAAATGAGGCAGTCTCTGTGGTCGAGAAAGCACTAGGAATATTTTTAGATCTTTAGAAACAAGGGTTTTGTCTCATAAATCTGGAGTTTTAGAAATACTCTTAGGCTTGATAGCATTGGGGCTATGTTGTTCTATTCCTGGTGAACATGTTTTTGTGCGTTTATATTCCTGTGCTGGTGTGACTCAAAATCGATTGCTTTTGCCTGTTCCTCCAGTGCTCCGTCTTAAGGGTTGCTTGCTATTGGCTTGTCCCTTTGGGATTATTACAGACTTTATGAGGCCTCCCGGCACAGCCTTCTTAGACAGGTGACTATCCTTACTGTATCACTTTTGCCTTTAGCTCATGGCTTGCCCCTGGATCTATGGAACATTTCTTTTCCAGAAGAAGGAATACTACGTCTAGAGGGCTCTGCTTCCAAAGCCATCTCCCAGGAACCTGTGAGAAGCTGGGTCTTTTCGGTGAAATGACTTTAAAATAACCAGACATAATAAACGTTTCGTTTCATTTTGTTGAGACAGGGTTCTACCATGTAGTTCTGGCTGTCCTCAAACTCACAGAAATCTGCCTGCCTCTGCCTTCCCAGTGTTGGAATTAAAGGATACACCAGCATGCCTGACACTATAGTAAACACTCTAGTAGTAACTTGTATGACTTGGAGACAGTGCTATTCTAATCTTCTTAGCACTCCACTGAGTATTCCCCCTTGCAGAACGCTACACTCAATGTACCAGAGAGATGGGTTCTAGCTACTGTAATCAGAAACTGACTAAGTCTTCAGTCAGCCACATTGTTTTTATCTGCTACCCCACTGGGTTAAGAGGCTCTGGTTCTGAATAACTTAATTGTTTTGAAGTTGGAAAATTACTGTGGGGAGGAACCTCAGTAAGAGGTGGAGGAGAGTAGGGCGTGACTACTGGCTGCTTTGCTCTGTGCCCTGTGAGTGAGCTAAATTCCCCAGGGAAGATAGGTGAAGTGGAAAAGGTGATGGGGATCTTCTGTATGGAGGTAGCATCCCAAGGCTGTCTTGCTCTGGGCCAGGCTCCTGGCTGGGATTCCCTTTGCTTGTCAGGAGCCTCCGAGACATCAACTCATGCCCCGGGGAGCAGCAGAGGATCCACAGGGAGACTCCGGGCCCAGTGGGCAGACCTTCTTGAGGGTAAACATAAACACTCACTTCAAAACTTTCTCCGATGTTTTCCACAGCCATGTGGTTCATGCAGAGCTCAGCAGAGCCCTGTAGGATTATTTACTTGGTCTTTTTTTTCTCCTTCTCCATTGAAGTTACCATTTAACCGACAGCTCGACCGTTAAACCATGTGACCTGCGGAGCCAAGCATCAGTGCGAATTCTGGACATGTCTTCTCTAAGAACCTTAAGTACACTTACTGATCCCGTTGGGTCTCAGTTTACCAATTGTAACATGGAGATAGTGTCTGTAGTCATGTCATAACCTGTTTCCGGAAGGATTGTCCCAGCGGGGCTCCAAAACATGAGACAAATAGAAAGGGGCAGAAGACTGAAAACATTCAGGGCAGAGACGAGCAACTTCCTCAGTTCCTTGGGAGAACTGAAGGAAGACGAGAGCAGTGAGATCCCATGAAACGGGGGCACAGCACGCATAGCAAGGTCGGGCTCTACAAGGCCCTAAAAACAGGGCAAAGACTATGTGAATGCATTTTAGCAGGGCACTCTGGTCTTGGAGAATAGAACGGACAAATGCACCTTGAGAGGAAGCAAAGGAACAGGAAGGCAGTGAGGACTTGAGTCTCCAGGCCAGCAGTTATGAGAAAGTGCTGGTAGACGACATCTGGGGGTGTCTCAAAAAGTCTCCCGGTCTATAAAGGCAAATATTTGTATACACACACCCTGCCACATGTTTTCTCTCATCTTTGATTGTGTCGTGAATGTTTCCATGGTTTTCCCAAAGGACAACTTAATGAGTATCCAATCATGTGACACCCTACTGCTACAACCACGGGTTAGAGTAAGGCCAGTTTATCTTGATACACTTTCGACTGCAACAGTATACAGCAAGAAACTGAGCTCAACAGAGGTTTGAGAATTAAGTTACATCCCTTAGAGTGATTTCCCTTTCACTTCGAAGTTACACTCTTCACTAACAATTTAGAATTATCGTTACATCCCTGAGTTCGGCCCAACTTCATTGGTTTATATAAATTCAAACAACATTGACAAGGTGCTCTGTGCAGTGGCTACCTATTTGTCTGCTACTTGTCATTAGCCAGTGTGTTTATATGTATTTCCATGTCCCTCAGACTCCTAGCTCCTAGTCATAGGTACACTAATGCCTCTTAGTTGGAGTTCAAGTATGCGTAGTTCTTTTGATTTTTTTTTTAAGTATTTACTTCTTGTAAGTGGATGTGGGTGGCATGAGTGGGTGAATGTGTACCACATGTGTGCAGGAGGCCGTGGAGGCCAGAGGAGGACTTGGATCTTTTGGAACTGGGGTTATGAGGGTGGTTCTGGGACCAAGCTCTGGCCGTTTGTAAGAGAAGAAACTGCTCTCTTAACCACCGAGCCTTCTTTCCAGCCTGCTCAGGGAAGAATAAGTTCCCCCTTCCCTGCGAGTCAGGGCCTCCAGCTTTGCACTACGGGTTAGAGTCTAGATTTGGACTTAGATTTGTTTTTCCTCATCTAGAGTTCATTCTACTCTGTAAGTGCTAGAAATCAACCTTGGTTTTCTTCTTCGAACACAAGAAGCAAAGCTAAAGATCTGTTTGCTTGGAAAGGCATTAACTCTAGCTCTTTTCTCCACAGGAGAAAAACCACTACTGACTGGAGCTGTAAAGCACGAGTCTCCCTGCTTATTAAGAGGGACAGAGCCTATTTTGCTAGAGTCCTGTTTTGTGCCCACCTTGTTTTAATTACCGGCGATAATTAAAGCTAGCAGAGATCGCTTTGTCTAAAATATTAGTCTTTATTTGTTCTGTTTTCAATTTGGGCCCATTCTGTCTCACTGAGGAAATCTTGTGTGCTATAGTGTCTGCCGTGTTTTATAAGCTAAGGTCAAATGAGATTGAAATGAAGCTCAGAAGAGATTCACTAGAGAAATCCCCGGATCTTATGTAAGTTGCTATAGAGAGAGAAAGTAGATGAAAATGGCGGAAAAAAGTTTTAATTTTGTTGTGTTTTCCTTAATTTTATTTTTTTTTCATTTCTTTTTTTCTCTCCAAGTATTGTATTTCAATTCCTTTCCCAGGAATCCAGATGATGAACCAGATAATCTTACAGTGGCCTCAGATCAGAATATATTTACCAAATAGAGGAGCGAGAGATAAAATTTAAGTACCCACACTCAGGTCCATGTACTAGTTGTCTGGTTAGAATAGGAGTTGATTCCATTTGAGGAAAAATATCACCAGCTGCTCCACACACATAGTATCCATTCAGTGATGTCATATTTTTAAAAAGAACACAAAAAATCACCACCCTAGGGAGTTGGAAGAAAGTTTTTCCTTGTCCAAATAACAATAAAAATGTTAAGAGGTAAAGAGAGCCTCTACTTCTAAGGAAAGTCAAGGGGACTATGGATAGAAATAGAACTGTTGTCATGTTTCACTGTTCAAGAGGACTGAGCTGGATCTTGGCCATCAAAGTGCAGTCGTGAAGAAGAGAAAATGGTATGAAGGTGATCATCCTGAATCCTCTAGTTCCAGGAAAGGAAGGCGTGTTGATAGTCCTATTTTCACAGGACATTTCTCTGAGAGGTTCTACTCTAAAGTAGAAAGAATTTCCAATGGGTCACCTCCTGGCCTCCCTGTCCTGGCTTGGAAGGTCCTGGGCCACTATATTCTGTAGGTTTTGCTCAGAGAAGGAGTTGACAGGCATGCGTGCCCACATCTGCCTCCACAGCCTACGGCCTGCTGCTGGCTTCCCTTGAGCTGATGGGTATATCCTGTGAGGTCGGGAGAGCAGCAAATGTTCCATTATTGGATTCCGGGCAGGTATCTGAAATTCTGATAGGAAATTCTTTTTTGGAAATGGCAATTTACTTAGAGCTTTTGCCTCAGGCTATGACATATCCATCATACACTTGAGGATGCCTAAGACTTGGGATGTCTACCTAGCCAGGTATAGGATTTAAAGATTCTGTGCCTTTAAATTGTAAAACACTGGGAATTATTGCAGTTAGTACAGTCATCTCTCATGAGAGAGGCTTGGGTAAATTAACAATAAAAATTAGAAATGGCAAAGAAAGAATTGAAATTCAACCAAATTCTGGGCTTCCTTGCAATGTTACATATCTCTGGTGACATTACTTGATGCTGGTAGTGGAATATATATATATATATATATATATTACACATATATTATATATACACATATTATATATACACATAATATATATACACATAATATATATATATATATATATATATACACACAAACACACTATTAGAACTGTTCTTGAAGAATGATAATGAAGTTACCAGACAGACAGACACTTGCTGAATTTCCTTGTGTCACGTGTTTGGGAATAGTAATATAGAAATAACTAGAAAGTCCTTTCTAGCAAGGAAATATGTGGTTAAGATTCACTAACTGGCTGAAAGTGGATTCCTGTATGCTAAGTTCTACTTTCTCCGTGTCCTTTTACAAAGTTTCTTCTCGAGTAACCATATTTTAAAAGTAATTATTTAATGTGTAAATCTGTCCTTTAAAAACAAATGCCTAGCTGAGCACACAGCTTCATCAACGTGCACTGTCAAGTCCTTCTCCACCTTTGCCATGAACCTCTTTAGCCAACAGCATCTTCTTCACTATCATAAAACCTTTTTTTTTCCATCCGTCTGTTTCAGTCCTTCAGTTTGTAGCTGTTTGTTACCTCTGTCGGGGTACTGTTAACCTCTGTATCCAACCTTTCTTTACCCAGACACCTCTCTCGTGCTTTTATCTGCTCTGCTGTAGCACTGCCATTATCCCGAGCTCAGCTCCACTCCCATCTCGATGCCAGATCTTCTGAGCTCCAGGTGGAATGAATCCCTTCCCTCCTAGGCTTTGGACCTGTCTGCTTTCCAGTTCATCCTGTCGCATGTTGTAATTATTGCATAAGTACTGCCCCTGCCTGTGGAGGGCGAGTTTCTGGATGGCAGCTATCCTAGCAAACTTCCTCCTTAGTAGGTGGTCAGCATACATTTTCAAAACAAGAGTAGCTCTATTCATGACTGATGCACTCCTAGAATTAGTACTAGTTACATTTTAAGGAAAAATTTTTTCCTAAGCAGGAAAATTGTGGATGTGAAAGAAGATAAGCGTTTTAGCCTAATATTACTTTTTCTTTATTTGATATTAAAATAGCAAAATACCATTGATACATTCTTAATTTGATATGTAGCTGATAAATAAATGTTTAGAGCCCCGTGTCTACCCTTCTTCTTCTTCAGTTCAACCCTAGTGACTTCTCACCTCACCCATACTTTGCATTTTCTGTCACAAGCCTCCTTTTTATTGAGAGTAACTACTTTGGGAGGAGGCAGTGTCTTTGGGGATACAGAAGGAACATCTTTATGTGTTTGACCCTGTCTTACGTGTTTGACCGGGAACTGAGGGAATGCTAATGTAGCCAGTTTAGAAAAAGGCCCATCTTAATTTTGTCCGGCTGTGGTTTCTTAATGTTGGGTTAATGAGGAATAGCCTTTGTTATTGATTTCAAATTTAGTCATTCCTGGTCCTTACATTTACACTTGAGACCAGCAAGTCATTTTGGTGTTGAATACTCCTGCGGAAACACATTCACTCTGGTCTCCCTTTACCGGGTGAAACTGGAAGTGGTGGGGGAATAAAGTATTGATTAGTACTAATTAAAAGGCTGTCTGTCCATGCTTTATGGCTTTCCTCCTGTCTGCTCTCTTCTTTGAAAAGCCGTTGATACATGATCTTCTGTATTTGTTCCATTGCCTGTGGAGATGTGAATGGGAGGTTTTGATTCCTAAGTCACAGCAGTGAGAATGAGCTCTGTTGACATTGTCTTTTGTCTTCCGTAGCTCTGTGTTCTCCATTAGAATGAAGGGGATTCTGAGATTCAGCTTTAGCATCCTTGATGTACATTGCTGCCCTTAATGCTTTTTCTAGTTTACTTTCCTGTTTCTGGGATAAAGTCCTGACCCAAACCAATTTTAGTAGGGGAGGGCTTATTTAAGATAACATTTTTGTAGTTCATCATCAAGGGACGCCAAGGCATCCTACTTGAAGGTAGGAACTGAAGCAGGAACAGAAGGAACTCATGCTTGCTCACCGGTTTTCTAATTTCCGCTTAGTTAGCTCTATTATAAAACTCAGGACCCACTGCCTAGGGATGGTGCCACTCACAGTGGACTGAACCTTCCTGTAGCAATTAACAATTAAGAAAATGCCTCAAATATGTAACCACAGAATAACATGGTCAAGGAAGTTCTCCATTTATAAACTTTATGAGATAACTCTGGGCTGTGTCTAGTTGAAGCTAACTAGGAGAATACTCAGGGGATTCTAAGATATATTCTAAGATATATTAGCTCCAAGGGAATAGTTTAACAATGGATTTGACATAAAGTTATATGGGAGGTTCTATGCATATTAAGTAGAATAGCAAAATTTAGAAAATATGTTAATTGTTTTCTTACCTATATTCTTTGTTAGCCACTAGTATAATTTATCATGTGATGATTACCTTTTTGAAAAATTTCTTTTGCGATTCACACACTCACTGCTGATCCTGAGGATACTAAATGGACAGATAGACTTGCTTGGACATCAAAACTAGAATGATTAAAAAAAAAAAGAAAGCAGTTTTTGTTTTTCTGGAAAATGCATTAATTTATTTACCAATGGAGGCACAATGAGATGTTAAGGATAAAGCGGACATGAATGGAACTGTTTATGCAATGGAGTAAAAGAACTTCTGAATAAGCCTGTGTATAATGTTACATTTCTTTAAAAAATGCTTGTGTGTGTGTGTGTGTGTGTGTGTGTGTGTGTGTGTGTGTGGTGGGAGGAGCTATGTGTGTGCCCAGATTAGAGTCACAACTTATAGGAGCCCGGCATTCTTGCCTTCCATGACGTGGGTTCTCTGGGTTGGCTCAGGTAATGATGCTTGGTGTTACGTACCCTATGTGCCGAACACTCTCACCCACTCAAGGGATATCATATTTAAGACAGGTTCAAATTAGACTTTGGAAATATGGCAAGGTGCAAGATCCCATGCGGGATGGAAAAGTAGTGGAGAGAAAACTCATTCCTTAATTATGAAGGCTCACGATTTCCCAGGCATTGGGATCTCCTCTTAGGCACATTTTTTTTTCCACCACAAGTTAAGGAAAGGAAGAACATTTAATTACTCTACATCAAGCCTGGCATCCTCTGAGTTTCATCACATCTAGTATTTTAGACAGTTGGCAAAAATTAATTGTGCCTCTCTATGAGAGGATTTAGAAATGAAGGTTTTAATTAAAATAAGGCTTACAGTGATATTTAGTTTCTGAGTTTATGTACACTACCCTCTTTCAGCTCTTCCTGGAAACATTACTGGTTACTGGTGTTTGACCTTTTCCTTCTTTTCTTCCGAGACACTGATCATGCCATGCTGCATTAAAACAAGTTGAGCCTACTTTCTGAGCCTGAAGTCTAGCACAAGTCTACTTTAACCGCTCCCTGAGACAAGCTCTTCTTGTCTTAGAATGGACTGTCATCATGATATTATGAGGTGGATGCTGCTTCATAGTATGCATCAAATATAAGAACTAGTGGAAAATAATTTGTATGATTCCTGTGTTGATACTAGAGTGATGTAGGACTTGGTTTGCATCGCTGGGCGATTGATTGGGTGATTGTCTGATGAGATCATGTCATCTATCAATGGAACATGTCTGTTATTTTATTTTGTAATAAAAGACAACCCATAACATATTAGTTGAAACGTATATGTCATGGGACATGTATTTGTTGAATAAATAATTTTGAAAATGTCACAGGCCTAATAAATCTAGACAAATCCAAGTAGCCCTGGAAGAGCGGATGCTCAACAATGCTCTGCAGAATCTTTAACTGTGCTGCTATTCTTTGAGAAATTTGAGCTAAACTTTCCTAATCAAGTTTTTCCCACACATAGATGCAATTCAAAGGAAGACTGTCTGCCATTAATGTGGCCATAGTCTTAAGGATGTAGCTGACTTTAAAGGACATCTCATTGCCTCCAAATTTGCACCTCTGTGATTCAAATTTGCACCTCTTTTCACTCACTTATGCTCTCAGTTGCTTGACAAATATATACTGTCTATAATCTACCAGGTACTGAAGAATTAGTCAATGGAGAAAGCATGAGGGTGTGTGTGTGTGTGTGTGTGTGTGTATTCTTTCCTAAGGAAACTGTGAGCTATATTTTGGCCAATGGGCAACTATAGCATATGCTTGCATATGTTTTCAACTCTGTTGATCCCTAACTCCTAGTGTTAATGCAAACTGGTTTTCTTGGGAACTTCTTAAGTGTGAGAGGAAAACTAGACAGAAAAATGTGCTTTTTTTTATTTTATGTATAATAGTTCTGTAGAACACTGGTTTCCAACTCAAACAATTCTTTAATATCTTTAAAAGTAAAATATAATTATACCACAATTTATTCCTTCCACCTCATCCCTCCAACCCTTCCCATGCATGTACCCGCTTCCTCCCTATCAATGTCATTATCTCTATTACTTTATTAAACACACACATATATGTATACACATATACATGTACATACACACATACAATATCCCTCTCAGTCTACATTACTAGTATGTATATGATTTCAGGGCTGGGAAGCCACAAGTATAAATGTCTCATGAATACGGTTGCTTAAACAAAACCTAAACAGAGACAACACTAATGTATACTAACATGGAAGGTGAGAATCTCATGGGACCTCATCCCTAGACAAATAACTACATACAACCAGGGAATGCTCAGGGTGGAAGAAGTTGTTCTCCTCATAGGAAAGCCCCCCTTCCACCACCAGTTAGTTATCCAAACTTTAACGTGTATTCAAGACATTCAACATTGACACCATTCCATTCCACCTTACCCTCAAGAATATTCCAAGACGTTTTAAAGACTCACTGAAACCCAATCTGTGTTTTAAAATGGTTCGTGGACAACACTGAATGTCAAGGATTAAGTGTCTAAAACAAAAATCATGATATACCCCAGAACTCTCTATTCTTATTTTGTATTTTATGGCCTCCAATCTAACTCTTCTTATTTCCTGTACTGTGGCTCTGTCCCATTATAGAGCAAGCTTAAAGACAGACAGACACACATGCACACACGCATGCACATACACATACAGAAAGAGAGGGGTTGGGGGAAAAATGAGATATCCTTGTTTTTCTAGAGAATTAGGATACCTAGCTCAAATTAGGGCATAAATTATCTGAGGCCAAATTGCATGTAGAAGTTGTACTGACCTTGATTAACTACCAGCATATAAAGTTACCAGTTTAACAAACTCATTATGGAGGGTGCTGTTTGGAACCAAATACAGTAATCTATGCTTGGTCTGATAAACCCCAAAATATCTTCAGTTGGGATCAGCAGTTAGATTTGTATGGTGCCTTCAAGAGATCACTCTATTCCTCTGTACAGTAATATTTGGTTCGCTGTCTTTGCAGCTGCTGTTTATAATATGGTTTGAGAAGAGAACTTTATAATTTCACAGTAGGGATTTTATTATTTTTTAATGTTAGCCAAACTCTCTGGATTTTCATAAGAGGTTTTTGCAGGCATTCTAAATTAGGTCTCCAGTTGGTCTAGACCTCATCTGAATTGATTCCAGCACTTTCACAGGTAGAGTTCACAGCGTGGGAGCTATGTGCTTGAAGGCCTTGCTGTGTTTAGTTTTTTTTCAAGAGTTCTCTGAGTAGCGTTGTTCACAATTGTACTTTGCAGTTGGCGAATTAATGTAACACAAAGATATACATTCTACTAATCCCAGAATGGTAGCTTTCTTTGTCTTCCTTGGGGTCTGTAAGCCCCTATTCATCACTCAGACCCACTTCCTCACCTTCTCTAAGTTACTTTGAGAATTGTTTACTAGATCTCTTGTACCTCTTTAAGTTGGTTATTTCTCAGATTTTTTGAACTTCTTAACTGGTGTATGAAACCTGGGCTGTCTTTGTGAATATTAGTATTTATTGAATGATAGTCTTGTCAAATGTATTTCCTGATTTTGTGTGTACTCCCCCCCCCACTTTTATCTGCTATGGTTTCTCTTGACATAACCTTACTTGTTTCCTGTCTACTTCTGATTAATGTCAATGTCTAAGCTTCTCAGAAAAAATTGACTATACCCCATATTCCTTTTTACAGTTTTTCCTCTAGCCACTCAGATACAGCTTTCCTCAGTGTAAAATCATAACCTTTTCCAGGTCCCAATCTACATTGTGTTTTCAGTTATCTTTTTTAATGAGTGACACTAGCAAACTTGTCATTGTCGGTCACTGAACCCGTTTGTCTGATAAGTAGGGAATCCCACTTTTCCCAGTCCACCTGTCTTCCCCCGACCCCAACCCCACATTCATGGGTCTCGCTCTTCAGCCTCTTATCATTTTGTTCATTCACCAGGTACTAAGGGCTTTCTAGAAAGTACAGGGGATGGTGAGGTGATTCAATTACAGTCGCATCATGGTTGACAACCTTTGGTCCATATTATAGACAGGTTTCTACACATTTGGAGAGTTACATATGAAAGTTCTGTATTTACAGCATTTCTACCCAATACTTTTTGTCACTCAAACTTCTTTGTTTTCCCCTGACTCCCTTTTAAATTCATACCCTCCTCTTAATTGTGATTATATAGCTATCTAATCTATATTTATTACTATATATCTATACCATCTATGTCTTCTGTCTGTCTGTCTGTCTATCAATCATACCTACCTACCTACCTACCTACCTACCTACCTACCTACCTACCTACCTGTCTATAAATGCACAAAAAACACCCACATATAAAAACACCTGCTGGGACGACATTGTGTTACTTCTATGTATATATGTTAGGGATGACTACTTTGGGTTTGGATAACTAATACAAGAGCTTATTCTTGGAGAAGACTGACATTCTTTTGCTTAGCAGCACGTAGCTCTTGATTATGTTAGATTTCCTCCATCTAACATGGAATGTCAACTCATGTTGTCACTGTATAGGTCCCTTTCAGATGACCGTATCGTTAAGATTACATGGGTGCATCTCTCAGTTGTATATATAGAAGATGTTGACTCAGAGCAGAAATCCTTGTCATCTCACTCTTACAGTTGTTCTGCTCACTCTTCTGTGATGTTTCCTGAGGCTTAGGTATAGTGTTACAACATAACCATATTCTAGATGTATCAGCTAGGGAGGGGCGCTGCTATGGTCAATTGTTGTCTGGATTTTGACCACTTGAGGATTTTTATGATAGTCTTCCTCTTGATGCAAAAGAAGCTTTTTTTTTTTTGTTGGTGAGGGATGAGCGCTAAGCTTACCTGTGGATATGTGGCTGTATATTTAAATGTAGTTGGGAATTATACCTGTTGGATAATGTCACAGTGACAGGTTGTCTTCTATGGCCCATGAGCTCCCAGGCAGAAATAACTACCTAGGTGTACAGTTCTAGGCATGAACTCCCTCTGTTTAAGAAACCCAGAATGCTGAAACTATTAGAAGACAATATATGTAGTCCCCTATAAAACATAGGTGTAGGAAAGGGGTTCCAGAATAGGACTCCCATACCGGAACATTTCGGGTCAGTAGTTGACAGATGGGACCTCATGAAACTAAAAAGTTTCTCTGCAACATAGGTGGCAGAGTAGGAGAGGATCTCTGCCAGATATAAAACGGATATGGGATTAATATGTAGAATATACTAAGAGTTCGAAAAACAAGATTAAAAAAATAAAAATGGGCTGTGAATCTGAACAGAGAGTTCTCAAAGGAAAAGATTAAAATGACTAGGAAATATCTTTAAAAGTGCTCAATATCCTTAGCACTTAGGGTAATGCCAACTCAAACTTCCTTCAGTTTTCAACATATCTAAGTCAGCATAGCTAAAACCAAGAATGCAGATGAGAGCGAATGCTAGAGAATATGTTGGGGGAGAGGACCCTTATTCACCATTTGTGGGACTGCAAACTGGTGCAGCCACTGTGGGAATCCATGTGGAGAATTTTCAAAAGCCAGACTTCAGTGCTATCATATGACCCACCTACCTGGAATTCTCACCTTCCTTGTTATAGTTTAGGGGCTTGTTATGACTTAGAGAATCATGAATTCCTCTGTTGGGTGTGACTTCTCTCTTAATTATCTGATCATAATTAAAAGATAATTTACTATCACATTAATCTTTTATAAAAATGGTGGCAAAGACCCCTGGCTTCTTACCGTGGCTTGAGATTTCCTGAGCTTTTGTCTCACCCAATCTCTTTGCCTTTTCTCTCATGTATTTAACCACCGCTCCTACACTGCTGCTGTGACATTTGAGCCAGACCAGGGAAGGTAAGAATCTTAATACAGCAGCAAATATGGGCGGTAGAGCCACAAGCAACTAAACAAACCATAGAGAAACCTCATGGCTGCATAGCCTAGCATTTCCCCAGACTCAGAAATACGTGACATAACAGATAAAAGGGCTTTTCCTTGGCTCCCCCTTTCCATATTTCCCACTGGTTTTCAGTCAAAGCAGCTGCTTCCGATGCGGTCTAATTTAGGAAAATTGAACTTGGTAGATTGGAGCGCTTTTCATAAATGCGTATGGCAAAAACTCTGAGTCAGCCTTCGGCAAGTTCTGCCTTGAGATACCTGGATTATTTCTGGGCCTTTCTTCGTGTAGAGTTAAGTGTCTACATCTCAAAAGGAGAAGTTTAGAACATGATATTTCAATAAAAGAAATTCTTGTGACAGCCCAGTCACTGTGGATGATGGGCTTGATCAGAAATAATATTGTCTTACAATTTGTTCCTGGGTTGGATCTTGAGCGATCATCTAGTCTTAAATGCTCCTTGCACCTGATACCTCTCTCTGGCTTAGAAACTTTCATAGAAATTATGCATTCAGAGAAAAGGGGGATTTTACTGAATCATCCAGAAATAATGCTTCTATGAGAAACAAGGTTATAAACGTGATTTTAAATAGAATTAACGTGGAATCGATCAAAGATTCGTTGCTTTTGATTTTACGTTGCAACACTGAAGACTGGAAATGCTTCAATTCCTCTCAAGATCCAGAAAAAAAAAGGGGGAGGGGAGATGCTCATTTTGGAGAGACACCATTATGCTATATGCAGTAGCCTGGATTGTCCCCTGGAAGAATTGTTCAGTCCTGCTTCTCTCAGGTCTTGGGGGAGGGAATATTCTGAATGCACGTGCTTCTCGGGCCTTTGCACACGTGCTAGCCGTTCAGTACAAGATTCCCTCAAACATTACTATCAAGACGTTAGTGGGAACGTTCGGCCCTGGGTTGCAGGCACTATGGCAGACATGGAGGTTTTGACTCATTTGTTTTTATTCTGTTTCATGTGCCTCTTCCTTTCAAAATATCTAAAAATTGAAATAGTTCTTTGGTAGCATTTTTCAGCATGACAGCATATGGCAATCTGATTTTAAGTTTTTTTTATTTTACTTCTATACCCGTTTTATTCCCAGTTCATGTTCCAGTTGTCATGGCTTTGCAATTACGTGATTCTAGCCTGTGCTTCGTCCTCTTAGACGGACATCTCTGGGGCCTGATTCACATCCGGTTTTCTAACTGTAACGTGCTTTTGCGTCTGGTAAGGTATCTGGTATACCACTGTACATCTGTAAATAATGAATTAAGAAAGTACAGGGCTGGTGAGATAGCTCAGTGGTTAAGGGCACTAGTCTTACAGAGGACTCAGGTTTAAATCTGAGTACCCTCTTGGCAGCTCACAACTGTCCAAGATCTGACACTATCACATAGACATACATGCAGGCAAAGAAAAAAAAGAAAAAAAAAAGAAAAAGAAAGAAAGAAAGAAAGCCCAATGCACATTAAAATAAAGGTGGATACATTCTTAAAAAGATAAAAATAGGTAGAAAAGAACACCCCCTACTTTAATATACATCAGTGTCTATACTCTGCATAGTTATTAAAAAATACAATATGAATTCCAGTGCCTTTCTACAGTGATTTATGATAGTTGTGATCTTAGTTTGTTGATTCAGATTGTTTTACCTTTATTTGTTTCCACAAACATGAATTTACATATGCACAACTGCATAAAATAACAAAAAACAGCTAGTCATATTTTGAAGAATTACATTCATTTTTATTACTTATTAATAACTATTCTAATTCCTTAAAAATTAAAATTAGACATAAAATCCATTTTAAAAAAATTGTTGACAATTACTTAGGGAAACCTGACATTCTTAATTAGTACATTAATAACTCATGTTACCTCTTTCAACCCAAAAGAATTATACCTTTGGAAGCTCAGTCTTCTAGCAGTATAGTTAGACATACCCTTGTCCTATACCTCCAAATTCTAAGCTTCTTATAGTCTGGTCGATCATATGTTTGTCACATCTATTCTGTGAAGTCACTGAAGGGCTAACTAGGAGTCTCCATTCCAGCTCTACCTTCAAGAATCATTCTAAAATATTAACCAGATTCTTTACTGTGATCCCATTGGCAGGCATGCCAGGGCATGCCAAGATTCACTGATGATAATGAGATCTAATTAGGATTTGTCCTAGGATTTGCAGTGCAGCAGTAAGCACATGGGCATTTCCCTGTCCTCTTCAATGATTGCAATGAGATCCTGCCGCAGTTGTTTCTCCTCACATTCTTGTCATTACTTATGAGGTAATTTATAGTGATATTCATATTCAGTCTAAGAAAGCCCAGGTTATAAAGCACTGTGTAAAAGGCAGAGCCCTCAACACTCTCTTTATTCTTAATATTTTGACCTGTAGTGAGGCTTTTCATTAACTCTGCCCAGCACAAGAAAGAGAACTTTCACTAAAACTGAGAGTAACACAAATCTGTGGGTATAAACATAAATATTTGGAAGACAGTTTGATAACACATCTCTTTAACAAAATCATGGCAGTAAGTCCACACTGAGGTCTTATGACCTTCCCTCCTATCGGCTTCTGACCAGATTCATAGTACCAAGTGAAGTGTCTGGCGATTCATAGTACTTGTGGAATGGGCCTCAAAATAAATCAGAAGATAGTTGGTTACCCCCTTAACAGTAATACCACCATTGTACCAATAGGCATGTCTTACCTGGTAGCTCAGTATTGGGCCATACAGGATCTACTCCAGGATGGGACGATTGTTTAATTTTATTCCATAGTGCTTGGGTAGTACCAGCTGGCATTATCGAAGCTAGCCATTGGGAAGGAAGCTTAGAGTTCAATTCCAACTTTATTTATTCATGTCTTTCAAGCTTCATGCCTTGCAACCAAAGTGTGTGCTCTCTTCATCAGCTGTCCTCCCTGTATAGTTCTGGTGGCAACCATTAGCAATGACAGTAGCCTGTATTGCTTTGTGGTTCTCTGGCATCAACAACTCATAAGGTAGTATCCCACACTAGGATTTTATTTAATAACCTATGGCTTTAGGGAACAGCATTGTTTGAGTATGGTATTTTCATTCATATTCTTTAATTTTATATTTTTATTAGCTTATCATAGTAGACTTTGACCCAGATTTTTCTTAACTGTGGCTTTGGTAACCCCTTCTCCCTATCTTTTGTCTCATTTCTGCTCAAACTATTCTCCTGTGATGGAGGAGTGGCTTTAGAGGCCTTGTCTCTGTCTGAGGAGATTTTGGTAGTCAATGGTGACTAGGGAAGGGGAGTCATTTCTTCTAGTAGTCACTGGTTTGCTGCACATACTCTGGTAGATAACCCTCCTTATGCTCATACAAGCAACCTCATTCAAAGTCACTAGGTTCCTTCCAACAAAAGAGATGATAATAGGAGGGTGCTTTTTGGGAAAAAAAAAGAGCATTAGTGGGCTAGAATGAAAGTAGGATAGAAGAGGGTAAGGGGAATGGATTCTATGAAAATATGCACACATATAAAGTTATGAAAGAATCGGTAAAAATAGTAATTAAAAATGGACTCTGAGAAGTCCAAGTAATCAATAACATCAGGAAAACAATTTTCAAGTGGCAAGACCAAACTTTTAAAACTTTTAACTTTTTTATTTTAACTTTGTGCATCTCTCTCTCTCTCTCTCTCTCTCTCTCTCTCTCTCTCTCTCTCTCTCTCTCTCTCTCTCTCTCTCTGTGGGTGTGTGTGTGTGTGTCCACGCATGTGAGTGCATGTGCTCAGGGAGAGCACAGGGGTCAGATACCTTAGGAGTTGGAGTTGACACTGATGCTGGAAACTAAACTCCTAGAATTGTGCAAGAGCAGTACATGCTCTTAACTCCTGAGCCAGCCATCTCCAGCCCCCAAGCAAAGAATCTTATTTAATATAATTATTAATTATCTTGTTTATAAACTCCAATATTAAAACACTATATAGGCCTTCATTTTCTGTTGATTCTACAAATACTAGGGATAGGCTTGTATAATAACCAACTTAAATACATTTTGTGGAACAGAGGTGGGAGAGAGAGAGAAAGAGAGCGAGAGAGAGAGAGAGAGAGAAAGAGAGAGAGAGAAAGAGATATTTAATTTATAAAAAACTATACACAAATGTAAGATAAATTATTATTATCATAGTATAAACACACACTCTACCAGGAGGATGTCAATGGTCAAGAGAGAGTTGATATTTTGCACATACCTCAGTCCATCATGTCCAGGACACTGCAATTGTTCATTGTCACAGTCACCCTGCTGTACTGTACATCTTTTTCCTTAAACTGCTTGTGTATTGAAGTGCCTGCTTACTATCTATCTACTATTTGTCTGTCTGTCTGTCTGTCTGTCTGTCTGTCTATCTATCTATCCTATCTATCTTTATCATCTCTCAATACATCAATGTCTATGTATCTATAATCAATATGTATTATCTATCTTTCTCATCTCTCTATTTATCTCTATCATCTATCTATCATCTATCTATAATTCCACCTATAAATAATTTATCTGTAGCTTCTTCAGACAGATTAGGACATTGTAATTTAGAGAGGGCAAGTAAATCAAATCACGCAAAAGGCTAATGTCAGGAATTGAGGTAAAAACAGATGACACTTAAGACATATTCTTCCACCCTTCCTCTCTTCCCAGGGGAGCACTGGGTAACTTATCAAAAAGGATACTGACTGACTGTGCTCTGCCCATTCAAGGGTGTTTGTCTGGGGTGTCATCACATACAGGATCTTCTGCAAATGGAACTTCAGACGCTCAGCAGAGGGAAACCCATGGCGGCTCAGTAAAGCAAACATTCTCAGAAGATACTCAGTGTAGTCTGAGAGGTTTTTTCCCTCCTTAAGAATCCTCACATATGTACTGGAACTGTTGGGTGAGAATTATTTGCTATAAAGAGGAGTCACCACATTTGGAAGCTCCTCGACACTTCTGCAACTGAATAAGCAAATTGACATCTGTTCGAGCATTCCTTCCTTCTGTTTCAATGAAGTTGTTTTCTTCTAGCAGAAACTACTCTCCTTCATTCTGTTTCCTCCACTCCCAGCTCCACAGGGAAGGTGTATCAACTATAGCCCCTTTCCCTTGGGTTCCATGTTCCATGTTCATCTATAAAACACCAAGCAGCCTATTCATAATTCTTTATCTTTGTCCATTTTGTTCAGGGAGAGAGAAGGAAGGAGAGAGATAAAGGGAAGAAGAGAGGGAGAGAAGTGGAGGGAAGGAGGAAGAAAAGTAGGGGGGAGGGAGAAATAAGAGAGAGAGAGAGAGAGAGAGAGAGAGAGAGAGAGAGAGAGAGAGAGAGAGAGAGAGAGAATGTATCTGTCTTCTGGATATTTGGCATTTTTAACACCTCTATAGTTACTATTATCTTTCTTCATCCCCCATATTTTTTTCTGACTATGGCATCTACAGTCAGCACTAACAAACTGTTCTTGCCTCTGTTGCTGGTGGCTTACAATATTTTAAACCAAATGGAACGTTACCAATGCACATTTCCATGACCCCTTGGTGGCAATTGCCACTACTGGCTAGTCCTTCCTTCGAAATATTCTTTAATCCTGTCTGAATGCTCCTTGTTGTCCTTGGTCAGCTTACCCTCTCCTTCTGAATCTGTGAATTTCCAAGGCTCTGCTCTGGTTTATAGTCCTCAAGTACCAAGCAGGGCTGCATTGATGTTCTTAGTCAAGGGCTCTCTTCTGAGCTCTCACTTGCATGCTATTTTACAGTTTCTCTTTCTCCATGGAAATAACCAAAACTGGACATCTAGATTTTCTTCTCTTCCTCTGAGAGTAGATATTCTTTGAGAAGAACTTCTCAAACTTCCCTTACAACCTTTCTTATTTGAATCAGTAATCCCAAAGTCCTGCTTTGGAGGAGAAGGGGTCACTGCCAAGAATAACCACACAGACTTGCTTTAAGACCGCCTTTCAGTACTGTGGTTGATTAGCACGCTGGCTGGCATAGGAACTGGGCAAAGGGAGCACTCAAGAGCAGCCATGCAAGTTAGCACGAAGTTCCCCAACGGAGCTGTTGCTGCTCCTTCAGATGCAGGCCATACTGCCAGGCTCCCTGGTCAGTACAGCTCAACAGATGGGGTCTTGTTTGGCTCAGTGAAGTATACATTCTTCATTTCTCTCCTACCTTATTGGGAGGCTATATGCTATTTGAAGTGAAATAGAGCAAGTAGGGACTTACCCTGTGAAGGAACCATGGGCGTGACATGATTATCCATGCCCACTTTCTATTTTCATTCTTCTCCCCCACATTTTTCTCTCTGCACACATGAAGTTATTAAGTCAAGACAATGCTACACCCTACACTAATGGCCATCTCCACGTCTTCGCCCCATCACTGTCTTCTCTCCATCGGTTTACCTGTGTTAAGGCTGCTCCTTCCTTAGATGCCTTCTTGTCCATTTTTCCCAACTTGGCTCTCTCGAATTCTCTTTGGGGCTTTTAAAATACAGGTTAGGTTGGATGTTTTCATTCTAAAACCTTTCTGTGACATTTTATTACTTTGCACAAAATAAAAACTGTGTAATATAGTCTTGCTTTGGAGTAATCTTAAAACCAAATTTAATAATTATATATTTTCTATCTTAACAATGATATATTTCACCGTGTAAAAGGGATGATTTAAGTATATCGGATGACTATAAATAGTAGTGTCTTAGTTAATTTTCAATTGGTGTGATACATTACCATGTCCAAGGTAAGAATTTAATGGACCCATGGTTTCAGAGGGTTAGAGTCCTGGCGGTGGAGCAAAGGCTTGGTAGCAGAGACAGTTGAGAGCTTGGCATCGTGATCTACAAGTGGCAGGCAGAGAGAGCGAATTAAACATGCTGTGAGCCTTTTGAAGCCACAAAGCCTGCCACCAGTGGCACACTTCCTCCAGTGAGGCTACATCTCCTAATCATCCTCAACTATTTAAGTGGAGATCAAACATTCAAACTTACGAGCTCATGACAGCTATTCCAATCCAAACCACCACAATAGAAGTGTATGCTCTATTTATAGCCAACCTCTTCTGCTCAACTACTGGCCTTAGATTAGTAGTAGTAAAGGCAGGGGGGATTCCTATTGCTTGGTTAAATTATCTGGTGGGTTTTTTTTTTTGAGGCCTTTTTAAAATTTGTCTTGTTACTGACCACAGGGGTGATTGGTGAGAAAACGAAGGCTATTAGTTTTGGACAAATGGTGGATGAAGTCAAAGACTGTATTGCATTATTTGGGATTTTGCAGCTGTGTACTTTAAGTACTGGGACCTACAAGGCTGGCCCAGAGGAGGCAGCCTGGACGTAGATGGACCTCTCTGTTGTGTGGCTTATGAACTAGTGCAATAGAATCCATGTTGCTCAGCTCCCATATGTGCATCCCTGGTTCTCTCTCCTCTTCCACCCCATCTCCCTGGAGACTTTCACTTTTGCATTATTGCTCATTATCATAGGTCACTTTTCAGTCCCCGTGTCCGATCTCCAGTTATATTTTCCATGTTTAAACTCAACTGAGCCCTTCCTACTTTTGAACCTCTCCTGCTGTCTCTGATCTGGTATGGAATGTTATCCTCCTCCATCTTCTCTCATCCACCCACGCTCACTGAACTGGTGGTCCCTTCTTACTCTTCTAGACTTGTCTTTTTCTATGTTCTAGTAGCCATTTTTTTTCCCTCTTAGAGAGGAGGTACGTTCCAACATTCTTTCAGAGTCATTCTCCGATTTACAGTTAATTAATTGTAGAATTATTTATTTGCATTCTATGCTTTCCACTAGACGGTCAATTTCAGCAGGCCACCGGCCAATGCTCTCATATTTATACTTGTATACCTTGGCAGAAGATCAAGGACAGAGTTCTGGGGTGAGGAAAGGTCAGACTAGGAGTGGGAGGAATGTGAAAGGGCATGCTCAGGCCATGGGTTTGGTCTTGCGTGTTAATTCGATATGCGTTGTTAAGAAGATATGTGGTAGTTGGTCACTTGTATCTTTTCAGTATTCACATTGTAAGTCATTGTGATAAGAATTGCTTTGTAAAGCAATCGTTTAAGTGCTGTTTGGAAAAATACATCTGCCTTAATGTGCAACCAACTCCGACTGTGCCTTTCAATGGTGTAGCCACTGGCTGCATGGGGCTTTTGAACATTTGAAAGTGGTTATTCCAAAGTGAGATATGCTGTTATTGTAATCTGCACAGTAGATTTTGATAACGGCACGAGAATAATGAACTTAAAGTATCTTCACTGTATATTTCAGTTATGCTCTATTAAAATATATTGTTGAGTGACTTCACTTCCCTAGCTTATGTTATCTAAATGTGACTACCTGAGGCATTTAATGTCACCTAGTTGGAGTGCACTGCAGCCTTCCCAAGTAGCACTGACCTCAGAAAACAATGTCACGTTCCTTCGCTTGCTACCAGATCTCAAAAGCAAGGAAAGCTGTTTAGGCAGAGTGAGGCAACATCTTCTGTCAGCCTTGTTGTGTGGGAAACCCTCAAATGTTCAACTTTCCTGTTTATGGATCAATTAGGGTCTTGTTTTTTTCTGAGTTGTTTTTATGATCTGTCATAAGTAGAATGTTTGCACATGAATGTTATTTTTCAAATAACATCATTGCCACCTTTTCATAGTGTGTGGATCAGACTGTGTGTTTTCCCCTGTGACTACCCACCAACTAATGGCCACCATCTGTATTTCCTAGGCTCGATCCTTAAATGAAGGTTGGTGTTTTCACACAAGCACACATGAGAGTTGAGAGACTGCTAAGCTTTGAAATACTCCGAACTTTTTTCCAGTGTGAAAGATAATTGTTGAAATCAATTATAAATTATTCCACCTCCAATACTAAGTTTCATCCAGAACTTTGAATTCCAAGAAGATGCCAGTCTGTTAGGCAAATGGATGAAATATGCTTCGCCCAAAGCGTTGTCTGTAGCACAGGCAATTGTAATTCTCAGTAATGAGCCAAGAAAGGGAAGCTTAGGCACCTGGAACTGAAGCTCCACATCACTCAATTATTAGTGGATATTAATTATTATTGCTTAAACTTGGAACTGATTTAGAGTTCTTTGAGATTTCTGGCACAGCCTTTAATTTAAGTCTTGTTAATTTCTGGAAATCCCCTCCCCACCTATAGCACTAAAACATAAAATATCTTTGATATGCACTACTGTAGTGGTTGAGTCTGCTCTGATCTGGGCATTTTATAGCAGCAAATAAATAATGCATAATAAGATACAGTAAGTCAATGTCTTATCATTAATACCAGAATTGTTTTAAAATCATAGGATAAAGGTCTAAAAAACAATTTCAATGGCGTACGTACGTACCTCCTCTTATCATACATGAAGATACTGAATGAGGAAGGAAGCTAAAGAATGGCTGAGATGGGATCAGAGATAAAGCTTTTTGTGAAACCTCCCTACCCCCTAGGATAGGATAGCGATATTCCTAGTAAGTTCTTTGGAGACTATCCGTGCCTCAAAGTGTTCCAACCAGAAATTAATACTGAAAGACTGGCTAACAAGGTAACAAGATTGCATTCCTAAGTATGTGAAGTGTAATTGGTGAAATCTACAGTTTGTGTGTGTGTGTGTGTGTGTGTGTGTGTGTGTGTGTGTGTGTGCACACGTGTGTGATAGAGAGAGGGGATTTACCTGTATTCTAGAAGGCAGGTCTTTCATCAGTTTCATAGCCTTGCTGATTTCTGAGCGGACTTGGACCTTTGAAAGTGGTTCTCATGCTCTTTACATTTCTCCCTTTATTACTCCTGTGTCACAGCAGACACAGGCATTCATAGTATCATCTTCCCAAGGAGTTAGAGATTCATTGTAAAACCGAGTAGAGAATACAGATATTTTCCAATATGTCCTCTCCCACCCAAAGAGACAACGCTGACATTTTGTTTGGTAGTCCTGTAAATAGCTTGTCTTTTATATACTTTGACATCTTTAGTCGTGAGTTGCATGGTCCTTTGGACAAGCAGGCATGTACTGTTGAAGATGGTAACACTCCTGATACCATAGCTCTGGGATTAATAAGATTAAAGTCAGATGTCACAAGTCAGCGTTGTTTTCTTAAATCAAGGTGCAAACTTACCAGAGAATATTTTAAAAGAAATTTCTACTACAGAAAACTAAGTCTCATTCCACGGCCGATGTAACCCAAGCAGATAGTGTTTATGATAGGCAGCCTTTAAATCTTCGATGCAAATAGACTAAGTTATGTTAACTAATAACCTAAGGTTTAGCTATTAGATTTATGGCAGCAAACATAGTTGAGCTTATATATTTGCATTTTAAGCAAAAGTACAGTGGTAGTTAAAGGGTCTGATTGACAGCTGGCGACCTTGAAATGCATCTCAGAAGTCACTTCTTCCATGCAGGTGCTCCAAGCCCTTACTTGTGAAATAAGGGTGCGGAATAGCAGCAGGTTTCTGGTAAGTGGTTTGTAGTCCTCTAGGGAAAATACCTGTTTAAATCCGAATCTTCCTAAGCCACAGAGTGGATGGTTGAAAATACTTTTAAGATTTAAAGTTCAGGAACAAATATCGAAGGGGCTTCCTGCTGTGTCCCCAGATCCTCACATGGAAATTGGCTGTATTATTCCTTCAGTTGCTGGATACTTAGATGGGATACGTCGGGTTTGCCTGTGTCCCAGTCCTTCTCGGCACCTTTCCCTTTCATCTCTTTTTTACGGTAGTCTCATAGTGTGCCCTTTGTTAAAGACAGGAAGTGTAGGAAACATTGTTCAGGAAATGATGATACTTTGTTATAATGTGAGCTGTTATAAAAGACCTCTGCTTCTCACTTAAAATAGATCCATCTGTAGGAGGCCTATCACAACAACAACAATTAAAACGCACAGCAGAGCTCAAAATGAAACGGGGGAAATCTTCAGGTGCCAAAAACGAAGAGCAAATTTGTAGGTACGTAAATGAACAGGAAGTGACCTGTGCACTTCATGTGCAATTGCCAGATAGAGACTTAGACATTATGACTTGGATTATGTCTTAAACCCTCACACAGGCACAAGCCCCTGGGCCTGTGTTTGCCACACAGGGACTTTGGTCCATCCTGGGAAAGGATGACTGGAGAAAGCTTTCCACCTGCTAAATAAAATTGAAAAGGTCTTGATACCTTAGGACAGAAGGTAGGATGTGTTGCTGGACCACTGGGTCATTGGACCACTTCCCAGGTGAAGTTTATTTTCATATTCTCTCTGTCCCACTGGAGTTCTAATCAAAGAGATTACATAAAAAAATTCTCTGCAGCTGGAGAGATCCGTAAGGCATGGCATGCAAAACGATTATGTGAAATTCTCAGTGCAGAGCAGCACAGACAGTGCCCTAGCAAGAAAATATTATGACCAAACGGTGAAACCAGGAGGCAAATAAATCCTTAAGTTCTAGACACTGGGCAAATATGACATAAACTCACCAGGAGCATATTTGAAATGTTCATTAATTGAAAGAACCAGAGGGCATAAAGCAAGCAGAAATCACAGGACAGTGTGAAAAAAAGAAGATAGGTGCTAAGACTTAAAATGCAGTAATTATATTAGGAGGGGAAAAAATCTATGCATGCATTGGAAAGGAGGCTGTATACAATAGAAGGGAAAATGATTGAATTTGGAATGAAATCAGATAAAGTCCCTTTGAGTGCTTCCCTGGGAGATTAACACAGAAGTGGAAAACAACGAGAGGGGAATGGCGCTTAGAAAGAGAAACACCAACCCGCATGCAGCTGGGATCCCAAGGGGACATCGAGCTACATCGTCTATAGCCAAAGAAATTAAAAATGAAGTTGCCAAGCTCAAAAGTGCATATGACCTCTTTCCGTTGTGTGGCTTTTTAAGAAAATCCAGATGTGCGAATGCCATGGCAAAGTCACATGATACAAGCACAACCATCTCAAAAAACAGCCAGGGAAGAAATGACAAATTATGCAAATGGAGAGTCTTGGAGACTCTCTAAGAGATAAGAGCAGCTAGGGGACAATGGGATCTTATTTTCAAGATTCTGAGAGAAGAAGCGCACCCTTTCTTTTGAGGATGCATATTCAGTTAGCTACAGGTAAAGAGAAGGAGAGAGAATGGCAAGGGATGGGGAGGAGGAAGGAAGGAGGGGGGGAGCCAGCCACTATAGTGGCAAACACTGAAACGCTTTCCTATTTCTAGACCTTCATTACCAGTTCACAAGGAGGGACTGACTGTAGGAAAGGAGTTGAAGAGAACAACCCAGAATATGAAAGACATTAAGAACCTTGGTAAAACTATGGTAAAGACTGAAAAAGAGCTTATGACAAATTTACAGTTTAAAAAGAAAACAAATGAAGCTGGGACTGCAGTAGTGGAACTGTAGGATTTTAAATGTTCTGTTATTTGGTAAGAACTGGGTATTCACATCTATACTTATCATTGCTAAATTAGAAATTCATGTAAATTTATGAAAGGGTAACCAGGGTGGGTAGTGCACACCAGTAGCCCCAGTGCTTCAAAAGTAGAGAGACTGGAGGATCAGGATTTAGTTCAAGGATGACTTTGGCTAAATAGTGAATTGGAGGCCAATCCATGCTATTCTGGAGCCTGTTCCATAATACATACATACATACATACATACATACATACATACACACACACATACACACATGCTTGCATGCATGTATACAAACACAGAGATAGAGAGTGACAGAGACAGAGAGACAAACAGAAAGACAGAGGCACATAGAGTCAGAAGACAGACACAAAAAAATAAACACAAACGAAACTATAATTTCCAAATTAAGATAAGGAACTGGAGGGAGAATAAGGAGAAGATACTTGAACTAAGGGAATATAAAGATTATAAAGTCAAGAAGTGCACGAGGAATAGAAAGCAAGCTGAGGGGTAACCGAGAAACAAGTCAGTTGGGATCACGGTGAACTCACAATGCTTGTGGGCTTCTGTTGGAGGGATTTCCAGATCAGATGAAAAGTTAAAATCCAAATCCATCAATACAATACCGGATGAAGCAAGTCACTGAATGATATGTGCACTTCGTATGCAGAGATATACAGCACACAAAGCTGTATTCGGCACGGTTTGTGGATAGAAGAAGTAGGCACCAGAATTGTGAAGTTGTAGTGTGGAATTTTTAGTGTGGCTGCACTGCAAATTCAAAAATGTCTTCAGGTCCAGTTAGCGAAATAACAAAATTAGCGGGGATGCCTGGATGTTTGGATTCTGGAAAACGGTTTGATATAATTGGACAACATATCAGTGCGTGAAGACTTGGGTGGAGTGTGTGGATATCTGAGACGCAATGGGTGTGGGAGCCTGCTCTCTAGACCGTAGAGCCAGGAGACTGCTCTCTCTGAACCATGAGGCCTTATGAAGCCCATATTCTTAGAGCTCTTTTACTTATGGAATGTGGGAGCTTCAGGACACCCTTCATTGTTAGATTTATACTTCTCCCATGCCCAAATTGTTTGCTGATAAAATTGAGTTGAAATGGCTGGTGGCTAGGTCAAATTATTATGAGCACGAAAATAAAAATGACGATCACAGAACTGATTGCTACGTGGTACACCAAGAACTCCTTAGGCAGTCAATATCCTAATTAAAAGAAAAGATTCCAAGAACATCCTATCTAATTGATTTTCCATTTATGACAACAAGGACAATCCATATGTAGAATTGATTGTGTGCATACACACTTATAAGAAGCCTTTCATTTTGGTGAGGGAGAATTCAGCGTTCTAAAATCGAACCAGTTTTCTTTTGATTGGAGCAAGGAATCATGTTTTAAAAACATCAAATAAATGTTTGGTTTAGTTTTTAGTTTCGTTTCAGTGAAACGAAAAAATTCAACCTACATTTTAGTGTTTATTGTTCTTTAAAACATTTTCATTTTACTCCTGTGTGTGTATCTGAGTGTGGGTGTGGTACCGCTTTGCGCAGGGGCCCGTGGAGGCCAGAGGAGGGCATCAGATCCTCTGGTACCAGAGTTCCAGATGGTTTTGACCACCATGTGGGCACTGGGAGCTGAATTCAGGTCCTCTGCAAGAGCAGTAGCTGCAGAGCCATCTCTCGAGCTTAGTGGGTTATGCACCATATACATACAAAAGTGCTTGCAATTTTAAAAATGGCCTATGGATATTAAGGGCTCACTGTCCTCTACCTCATGGTTGAGAAGATTCAAAAGCACGGTGCAACCAATCGCTGCTATCTTGGACCCTAAAGTGTGCTTCTTGCAGTTCACTGTGAAAGAAGAGAGCTGTAGTCTCAGACCGCTTGGAACTAGAACAGAACCTGGAGGAGCATAATGTCACTGTCCTTTCTTCATTGGGCTCTTTAGGGTCCTGGTTCTAAATTCAGTCACACACACAGTGTGGCAGTTGCGTGTACCCATGTTGGACTTGTCCTGAGAGCCTTCTGAATGTATATTGGCTCTAGCACTCCATACAGGTCTCCATCCCAAACTGTGCTGTTTGTATTGATAAATACTTTCAATCCCTTTCTGTGTGCTATATTATCAAGAAATCAATTGTTCGCACACACTCGGTATATAGCACTTATAATTTAACTGCAAAGTTTTAAATATTACCCAACTTGCAGTACTGGGAAATGCTCATCTGTGAAACAAGAAACCTCTTCACCTTACTGCAAACAGCTCGCAGGTATCTGTTTCTACCTTAGAATTCTTTGGGTTTCTTGAATCCTATCTCTGCAGCTACTGAATTTTCCAAATTCTGTCATTGTATTGATGGAGCCAGGAGCCCAGAGAGACCAGTTTATTAAAAAAACTTTGATACTAAGTTGTGTTGACAACCATTTTGTTATAAATGCTACAGCTTCGATGTAAAGGTAGATGTTGACTAACATGTAGAAATTATCTGTCCATATATCAGGATGCATGCAACGAAGGGGGAACTGTGCAAACACTCATGTAGAGGCGACTTTAGACTGGGGGCCTGTGCAGCAGATTTGTAAAATGACTGGTACTTAACTCAAGAAGAAGTCAATGCAGGCAGAAGGAAATACTGGAGCAGATAGCCCTAGGCCTGAATGGGGAGAAGGGCAAGCTCCTAGAGCCCAGTGAGCCAGGCACAGTAAATTGAGATGCGATGGGACAGCAGGACAAGCCAGATGGTACAAAGCTCTTCAGGCTATGGTAAGGGTTTGCTGTTTTATGGTAAACAAAATAGGAAGCTATTAACGGGCTTCAGCAGGAGAGTGGCATGAGCCAATTTATATTGTAAAATATTACCTCAGTTGCAGTGCAGTTCAGAAAGAGCGTTGGCAGGGAGGCAGTCAGTGTCCTGTCACAGGCTGGACAGGAGTGGTAGCACTGGATAGAGAGGTGGCATTTGAGATCAGCCAGGATGCCCGGAAGTGCGTGAGCTGAACGTCCCACTGTGGACACTTCCTGTTCTGAACTTGCTAGCATGCAGCCAGACAGATACATACTCATGATACATACTCTCTAGCTGTCTGTACTGCAAAATACAGGGAGTTACTATGATCAGTCGACTGGCCCAATCAACCAGAGACTTTAGTGTAAAAAAGATTTTAGATAAAAAAATCATATTTGACCACAATTTCATCTTATATGTTGGTAATTTATCTGGGGAATCTCAGGGAATTCCCTGGGCTTTCTCATTGGAAATGCAGGGCAGTCTGGGAAAGGCTCAACATTTGTATGAATTGTGATGTGAGGCATCAGTGGAAATGCAGGGCAGTCTGGGAAAGGCTCAACATTTGTACGAATTGTGATGTGAGGCAGCTGACAAGTGTCACCTCTCCCAGATAATGCACATTGTTCATTTCTTTCTGGTGCGAAAAGATGCATCTGTAAAAAAGAACTTTAAGAGTAACAAGTAACAGATTTTTCTCCAGGCCAATTTTAGAACACTTTCTGAGCGCAGAGGTGTCTATGTTCCCTCATCTTTTTTTTTTTTTTTCTCTCTCATTTTATTGTGTTTATGCCAGGAGGCCAAGAGCTGTTTTCAACTTCAGATTAATGCTTGCCATTTACTTTTGGCCTCTTCCTTTGTAGTTCGACTGGGCTGATTGCAGTTAAGGAAGAAGAGAGATTAAACTGGCATATTGTACTTGGGACAGCATTACGTGACGAGTGGGGAATGTTCAGTAAAGATAGCATCCTGCAAGCCTGTGTCTGGCAGTTATTAACCCAGTGACTTAGCTCTGGTTTCTAGTGTTCTTCCCCAGTTTCTTTAAAAAACAGGTACATTTACACACCCAGTGCTAGAGCCTGCCTTATGCAATTATCTCCATAAGAACACAATGTTGCAATCCACACAAAGGACTGAACATGGGACATTTGCTATCTTTTCATTTTTATGGATCCTAACCATAGGGTTATCTGTATGGACTGCATCTTAATACTCAATCTATATTATAAACGTGGCCATGTCCTAGCCACGTACTATAATATGAACTCTTAAATCCCGAGAGAGGCATTCAGAAATGGGGCCTGATCACTTCATCTGTTACACAAGAAGCAAAGTATGCCTTGTGCTTGAGGAAATGGAAAAGCTTTCTGGATGCTGCTTGGCCAGTTTGAGAAAAGCCCAGGGTTCTTTGTGGAGATAGGAAAAACACTTTTCATTTCCAGGAGTAGAAGACAGAGGGTCACAGCCAGTGAGGATTAGACAGCTCCGACTCTGGGGATTAAAGGATGTGCAGCTATCATGGTTTCTCCTCTCCTTGGTATTTATTCCTCACCTATAAAGGAAGCATTGAATTCAGTCTTACTGAGTTGTCCTTCCAGAGCTTAACTCTTAAGTCTGTGGTCATCTTCAGGTTTGAATGATCTTGTGGCCTGTGTTTCCAAGAACCCCAGTGTCAATTGTGAACTCTCCATCCCACGTGCTGCCCAAAGCTATGTTCTTTCCAGGTCTCTCTGGATAGTCACCTGAGAAACACTGTGTCTTAGTTAGGGTTTCCAGTGCTGCCACAAAACTGTAACCAAAAAGCACGTTGGGGAGAAAGGGTTTATTTCACTTACTTTTCCACAGTGTAGTCCATCACTGAAGAAAGTCAGGACAGGTACTCAAGCAGGACAAGAATCTGGAAGCAGGAGCTGATGCAGAGGACATAGAGGGGTGCTATGTACTGGCTTGCTCCCCATGGCTTGCCCAGCCTGCTTTCTTACAGAACCCAGAGCAACAAGCTTAGGGATGATACCACCCACTATGGGCTGGGCCCTCCCTCATTGATCACTGATTGAGAAAAATGCCCTACAGCTGGATCTCATGGAGGCATTTCCTCAGCCGAGGCCTCTTCTCTCTGATGACTCCAGCTTGTGTCAAGTTAACACAAAACCAGCCGGTACCCCAACGACCTGTGACCCAGTGAGGTCAGCACACTGAGACGACCCTGTCCGAGCAGAGATTCCTAGGAAGCAAGAAAAACTATTTCTGGAAATGGCTTCCTTAAGCAGTCTTCACCCCTGGGTTTCCTTAGAAGTGGAGGTGGACTTGGACTTGGAGAGGAAAAAGTTTGATATCTTTCAGCAGATGAAGGAGACGTCACATCCTTAGTCTCCTTAACCACGAACAGTCTGGTCCTGGTAAGACGAGGTGTGTGTGAACATCCTTATCTTCTGGCCTTTATGACATGGAAGCACTCCCTTTGCGGCTGCCACGACTAGCCTAGTACAGCACACGATGCGGCCTTCTGAAAAACAAAACAAAACAAAAAAACAAAAGCCATCTTCGTTCTGCTCCCTGTCTTAAAAACAAAACAAAACAAAACAAAAAAACCTCTCATGTTTTCTCTGGGGCCCAAAGACGTGCTCCACGGAGTTTTGACGAGGACAGCCCTTCAGCATGGGAAAGGATTTTGTTTTTATGACTAGTACTGGGGTATTTTAAAATGTGTTCTTTGACTCATCATATCTACACAGTTTGGATAGACATACATGCAAGTGGCTATAAATAAATACATACATGTAAAAGAGGTAGATTAAGTTTCTGAACATATAGGGCACGGTAAAAATGACGTAGGTCTCCTGTTTAAAGGATGAAATAAAACTCATTCGCTTAAAGCATTAGATTTGTGTACAGGCCTCCAAATGTTTCAGTGTCCTTTCCACTGTCCCCTCCAGTGACATTCGCACCCTCAAATTCTCTCTCTGCACGCTGACTTTGGAACCTCTGAACATACTAAATGCATGGTTGCTTCTGCTAGAAGAAAAAAAAATCCTCTTGTCTCCCCTAGGCTGTCTAAAATGGGATTTCCTCTTCAAATCCTTTCCTAACGGCCTTTTGTCTCACAACCTGCCATCCCCGGGTAAAATTAGCCTCCACGCGTTGTGAATCGGTGGCATTTTATTTGTTACGTGTGACAGCGCTTTTCATGTTCGCCAGTGGAATGATTGGTTGTGTGCGAGCCTCCCTGATGAGCCGTGGGTGCCTTCCAGGCAGGAAGTGCTTCTTGCTCATCTTTGTACCAGACACCTCACGCATGTCGGAAGTCAGTAAATGGTGTTTGAGTTATTTTAAACTTTCATGAGCACAAGAAAGAGATGGGGGGCTATGTTATGGGGAAGGAAAACGGCTTACTACAAAAGTCTCATCACGATTGGAGCTATATGTCTTAGGTCAGTTTTCTACCTTGCTGTCATCCTCAGGGAAAGGACACTCCTGAAAAGATGGATGTTTCTTTCTGTTTGGCTTTGAGGCGGCGTGAAGGTTAAGGATTGCCTGTTTCAAGGTCACTCGATTCCTCTTGAAGAGGGAGGCAGCTCCATGCTTTGGAGACAGTGCAGTTTATAGAGGCTGCTGCTGTGCCCGTCAGACGGTGCAGTGTGAAAGCTGGAGGCATTGTATTCACGGGCTTGTGAATGGCTTTCTTACAAATGAGCTTCTCTGAAAGTCACAGGTGACAATGGAAAATGCCAGCTCTGACTTACGCACTCACTGTTTGAGCCCTATCCGCTCACCCTGGGCCTGGTACTGTGCTGGAATTGGGCAAGGCTACTGAATGGTTTAAAGTCCCTGCATTGAGAAGATTGGAGTTCATCCAGAGAGAGGGAGAGAGAGAGAGACATATAGAGAGAGACAGAGAGAAAGGCATACAGAGACAGAAAGAGAGGAAGAGAGAGAGAGAGAGAGAGACAGAGAGACAGAGAGACAGAGAGACAGAGAGAGACAGAGGGAAAGA
>NC_046157.1:11736223-11755735 GCF_011064425.1 Rattus rattus
ATTTCTCCTTATGTCTGTCTGTCTGTCTGTCTCTGTGTCTTTCTATTTGGCAGAGTCATCTAGTACTTGCTCCTGCCACAGCCTACCAAGCTCTGCTACCCCAAGCGTGTGCCACCATGCCACTTAGCTTCCTTCATTTCAAGCCTACAAATGTTTTAGCTCTGAAGATACCACATTACCACATTACATTTTATTGTCATGCCCCCTTTTGCGCTTCTCTAGTCTAGTCTTTTGTTTGTTTGACATTGTCTGTTTTCTTTCCATTGGTGACCTTGAGGCTTTCGAGAGGGTTGAGTCTAGAGTTTGGTGTGCTCCTTGACTGCAGTCTGCCTGTGTTTCTCTCACAGTTAGAAGTTATACATGTCTGATGAAATGTCACAGAGGTCAAGTGCCATCTCGGCTGATCATACCAGTGATACAGGTTCCCACGATGCTTCATTCTGGCTGCTGTTATCCTTGATCACGTGACTGAGGCGGAATTGGTGGTGCTTCAGTAAAATTACCCCTCCCTTCTTTCCCGTACTGTTCTCATTAGGGGAAAGCCACCACGTGGAGCCAATGGAAATTTGTGTGTTATTTACCCCATTGTCTGATAGCTATTTTATTTTCTCTATTGGCTATTCAGAGCCCAACTTTCTTCCATTCCGTTGCCGCTCCAGCATCCCCCTAGGGCTTAGCCATCTTAATCCAGAGAGAGAGAGTGTGTGTGGCGGAGAATGTTTGCCTTTGAAAGCCTTGGCCTGGAAATGGCACACATCACTTCCACTTACATTCCATATGACATGCTCTCATCTGCCAAGCTAATTGCGAGGCAGGCTAGGACATATGGTCGAGCTGGGTGCCCAGGAAAAGGAGGAAATGGGTTTGAGCGAAATGCTAGCGGTATTGCCACTTCCACTCTGGAGTACAAAAGGCAGCAGACAAACTCCTCTGCTGCCGTTAGAGAATGTAGCCGCCCGCTTATTGAAAAAAGAGAAAAGAAAATAGAATAGCATACTTCTCAGTCTCAAAGTTGTTTAAACTGTGAAGAACTCAATACAATTTATTTCGATGACTTACTAAATCTCACTATTCCATTAAATGTACTCTCCATCCATAGCACACTCACTTGCATGCCAGCGTTTGAGAACCTACAGTCTATGTTCTATCCGTATCATCGGCTGAGTTGGCCTGCTGTGTTTTCTGATTGGAATGCCACTGTTCGTATTTGGTTTTGGTTTTGGTTTCTTTTTCTGTTTTGTTTTGATTTTGTTTTTTTCCTGATGAAAAGTCTACTCATAGGCTGTGGAGATGGCTTAGCCCCAGAGTTCAAGTAAAGAACACTAAGCTTGGTAGCCTGCACTCAAAACCTTAGCACTGGAGAGGGGGACACAGGAGGATTTCTGGAGCTCATCGCTGGCCAGCATAGATTAATTAGCACTTCCAGGCCTGTAAGAGTCTCTGTTTCAAGAAAAGATGAAGGCAGGTGGTGTCTGAGTAACAATACTTGAAGTTGTCCTTTGGCCTCCTCAGTACCCCCTGTCTGTCTGTCTGTCTGTCTATCTATCTATCTCTCTGTCTGTCTTTCTATCTACCTATCTATCTATCTGTCCGTTTTTCTATCTACCTACCTATCACCTATTCACCTATCATCTATATATTTATTTATTTATCATATATATGTCTATCTATCTATCATCTATCTATCTATCTATCTATCTATCTATCTATCTATCTATCTATCTATCATCTATTTACCTATCATCTATATAGCTATTTATCTAGCATATATCTGTCTGTCATCTACCTATCTATCTATCTATCTATCTTCTATCTATCATCTATTTACCTATTATCTATCTATCTATCTATCTATCTATCTATCATTCCACACATTCTATCTCTCTCACACACATATATAGGAACACATGTACACATGCATGTGCATGCATTCCTATACACATGAACACATAATACTCTAGGGAGAACAGCCTATTCATTCCTCAAGTGACAGCGGTGTATATGCCTATCATAGACAGAGTTAGTCCTTGCTTCAGGGATCATCATGGCACATTGCTTCCTTCATTTAGTATCCCCCCACCGACATTCCACAATGTATGTTTCATGCATTAGGCTAGGTGCTCCCTGAGAGACAGCGTAGGCAAACCCCACCCCCATCCCTTAGGTTTCTGAGCAGAGACTGACAAAGGAATGTTTATAAATATGCACAGGATGCTTCGTATGCTGAAATGTGTGCTTAAGTATTTAGGTTTTTTTGTTTTGTTTTGTTTTGTTTTTTGTCAAATATAGTAAGACAGCTCCTCCCTAACACAAGTCCCTCATTTATGCTGGCCGCTTTCTGGAGGGGCTACTTTCGGTTGGAATCTAGAAGGTATGGTAGGGATTGAGAGAACAGAACGGGGCACTGCTTTATAGGTGGTCCGCACAGCCTGCAATGGCCTGTGATAGGCATTGGGCATCCCCAGTAGATGTGCCGGTCTCCTGTGAAATCCCTATGGTGCAGGACATTTGTGTTTCTAGATCATCACGTAATTAAAGCTCAGATCCATGTCTAAGTCCTCACAGCTCTTGGCACAGGGAGATGGTGTAAAGGTCTGGTGCTCATTATTCTGAACAAGAGTTACCAACCTGAACTCCCAGAGTCCCAACAGGGGGAGAACGTCACCATGGCAAAAGCGGTGTTTAATTGCAGATGCACAAAGAGGAGCAGGAAGAAAACAAACAATAATTTGCAGGCTTTAATGAGAAAACCGCCATGCATCTCATTACCAAGAAGCCCAGACTTGGAAAAGTGACCTTAAGCTTATCAGAAAGACATGGATCGAGGGACTACTGTCCCTTTCCTTCTGTCGTTTTCTTTCTGTCTGTTCTCAGCCTGCCGTTTATGTGAACCTTCCCAAGTTCAGTCAGTATTTCACCAGAACAGGCCCAAGAGGCCTGGAGTCCGCTCTCAGAGTGCCGTCTTCACCCCTGTGGCTTCCTTGGTTTCCAAAGTTGAAACTTTACACGTTAATTAAGACTTGTAGGCTTATGGGGTTCTCTCGTTCATACTACCACATAGTTATCCATTTGACATCCTCTGGGGTCACAGTCTGATTAATTCTTTTCTTTATCCAGATAAGAAACTTGAGACCCAGACGATACATTGCTTGTTCGAGACCCCTGGAAAGCTGGGCTCTCAGATGGGTCTCATGCCCCCGTTCAGACCTAGAGTTGAGTTGGCCATAACAGAAGCCCTTTTCCAGCCGTGCAGCCTCATCACAAATGGGCGCAATCCTTTGTTATGTAGCTATGTTTTTCTCTAACATAGCTTTTGCATGTAGAGTTCAGTGGATCCATGGAGGATAAACGTTGAGGACAAATTCTGTCACTTTACTATGCCAAGAAGCAAATTATGGGAGGGACCCAAGGCCCACTTTAACTTCCAGCTTGTATTGATAAGGAAATTGAGATCTACAAATTAAAAGCATTTAATTTAACTCAAGAGGATAGATTGGTATTACCCAGAATGCCCGGGTTCAAATTCAGTTCTGTATTTACCCCTTGTTGCTCATTTCTGATTTTCTTTGTATCTCTTTTGTTCCTTAGGACACCTTGGCACCACACACATTACCCTGTGTTTTCAATTATGAGCATCAAGTCACATACTGGATTCCTGTTAGAACTAAACATCACTGAAGTGTTCAGTTTGTCTGGTATATTCACAGAAGGGGGGGGGAGTCAATCGTTAGCTACCATTGATTGAATAAACACAAAGTCTGGGGCTGATAGGCATCAGTTCGGTGGTTGTCCTTCCACAGACACTATCCTTTCAAAAACAATTATATGGTTTCTTTCATTTGCCTCAGTTTATACCAGCAGAGACAGCAATCTCCTTTTTCTCTTATGTATCGTGGTTATGTTTAACCTCCATCTGGACCTTCTATTCTGCCTTCAATTATTCAGTTCTCAGTTAAAAGACACACATGATCTTTAATTTTTAATAAACAGCACTAGAGCAGGACCATTATTTATCCTCTTTGCAGTATGTCTATTTTCCCTCCAAAATTCCCAACTATATGATTTGCCATGTTTCATCCAGGCTGTTCTTAACTCCAATTAGCCAACCCACGTGGTCATTATTTTAAGATCATTTCTCATTATTTTAAGATCGTGGCTTCTCTCCTCTCCTGTGACCCCAATGCTAGAAACACCAAACCCAGCCTAACTCAATTCTGTGCACCTATAGGTTGTAGGCTTCTTTATTCCCCAATCAGGAATAATTTGGGGGACAAGGTCACATAGCATCATGTGGATCTATGAGTGAACTCTTTTCCTCTGTTGGGTCAGTCAGGCCTTAGGGGCCAATATTTAGCATTACAATATAAGCAGCCTCAGACCAATGCACTATATGTATGTTTTATGAAATAATTAGAGCTGTAAATATCCTAAGGTAATTTCCATCCAGCACTAGAGATGTAAAGATGGTGAACCCATAGAAAGTAGCTCGTTGCTATAGGGACCACCACAATAGGAAAGCTGTAAATATTTACATTAGCTGATGTATAGAACTATGCAAGTGCTAGACAAAGGATTTTCATGGTTTAATTGTATAAAATCTTAAAAAACAAGGACCATTTATGTGTTTTTTAAAGGAAATGGTTATGATGCAGTTCCCGTTTGTTTGTTTTGTTTTGCTTTGTGTTGGCAAAGTGAGTTTGGCTGGCCTATCTGTGATAAAGGGTTAGTAACTGGACATCTCATCCCCTCACAGTTCTTCTTTCACTCGTAGATCTTTCTGGTTGAACTTGATCAGAATTTTTCAAAAACTAAGAGCTTCTGACAGGTGCCTGAGCATCCAGTAGAAATGAAAGTCTCCAAGGCCCCAATTATGACACCAGGCACCTTAGGATTATGATGCTATTTTTTCCTTTTCAGTGATGCTGGATATAACCATAAACCTGGGGGTGGCATTTTGCAGGAAGATACCATATGTGGAATAGGGATGGTAATTCACTTTTAACATGTCTACATTTCTAACTATAATTAGCTTTAATATTTACTTACATGTGAAGTGTTGTTTCAAAGTATCATGGATCTGCCTCTAGGAAGGAGAAAAGCACAGCTATTACACTAAAATGACCCCCTTCCAAAAGCTAATTTCAATATTTATGACACGGGCATTTATGCATTTAGTTACAGAATGTATTTAACAACTTACAAGTGTGCACTTTTATAAACAAAATAAAAAAAAGCAAATAATTATTTCATCTTGTCTTGCAGAACCCCAGCTGAAAGGGATTGTGACAAGGTTATTCAGCCAGCAGGGATATTTCCTGCAGATGCATCCAGATGGTACCATTGATGGGACCAAGGACGAAAACAGCGACTACAGTAAGAAACGCCAGCTACTTGCAATACACTGCAAATAGAATGCGTGACCCAACACTGACATACTGCTTCTTGGACTATTTGATGATTAGTGAGCTAGGCTTTCCCCCTTTATCCTTCTTGCAGCTTTACTCTTGTATACGCTACAGAAAAAATAAAATAAAAGCACTATATCAGGGAAGCTCTGCACTCAATGAGAAGGTATGAGCCTTGAAAGATGTCCAGTAGTCATTAGATGAGAATGCTTTCTCACTGAACTATCTCTTGTCGGGTTGATAAATGCTCATAGAAGTAATACAGATATTCCAAACTACAAGGTGGTATTTAAATCTTAGACCCAAGGGATTAACAAGTTATAATTCTCAGAGCCCTAGTTTTTGGTGGAAAACATTACTTCTACAGACAAACACTGAACACTACAGGCAAACACTGAACACATAGGCTACACACACACACACACACACACACACACACACACACACACACATATTAGAAAAACAGACTGGTAGATCGAATATGGACTTTAAAAACAGTTACAAATATTAAAGATTATTTTAAAATCTCCCCAGAAATAACTGTTAAGCAGTTGACAAGTTCATCAAAACACAAGAGATTGTGTTTGTATTTTTGGAAACATAACAAATGCTTCAGAGGTTAGAATACTAGCTCTCATAATTTCCAGCTTCTCCACAATCATACAGGTGCCTCAGGCTAAAACCCTAGATTTCCACAGTTGGGCAGGTTGCCATATTGTTTTGATAATTTTGTCTATGTTTATTACTTGGTATGTAGTCTTAGACATATAGTAAATGGACCTGGTGCATTAGTATAACTGAGCTTTAGAGAGAAAAGGCAGAAAGGTCAGGAGTTGATTGTTAATACTGGACCACGTGAGACTTTTCCTCAAAAGAGAAAGAAAATAATCAGAGACATGTGGTGTATGCCTATTAAATATCCATCCAATGGTTTGTGATTCAGACTGAGAATTTCTCACACTTCAATAGGTAATTTAGGAAATAAGATATTTTATAGTGCTGTAACTCTTAAATTAACAATAACATTTGAGGCAAGATTCAAAAATCCTTAAAGCACAGAGACGTTCCTGTCCACCCCTTTTGAATTTCCTTTGTTTACTTAATACCGTATGCTACAAAATATGAATTACAATAAAGAAAGAATCTCATTAGGAAGCATCTCATCCCACTTTTCTCTCCGTTCTTGGCAAAGGAGTTGATTACTTTATTGTGGTCTGCACTGTTAATTTGTACTTCTGTGAATGAATTTTCTAAGTGGTTTAAGTTTTCAATTCAGGCGAGAAGAATGAAGAGCCCATGCCCCCTGAATCTGACTGTCATCTATTGCATCTGTACTGCAATGCCTGACTGGGGCGCCATACTGACAACGGAGGCAGGGAAGTGCATAGCTGTGACACTTAGGTTAATTACGCGCTACTTCTAGACATCACCTTTTAGAAGAGGTGACTAGAGAGGACGATGGCGGCAGCATCTGATGCCAGCACCACCCAAAGAACATTCTTCTTTTTTTATTATTTATTTATTTATTTATTTATTTATTTATTTATTTATTTAGTATATGAGTACACTGTAGCTGTCTTCAGACACACCAGAAGAGGGCATCAGATCCCATTACAGATGGTTGTGAGCCACCATGTGGTTGCTGGGAGTTGAACTCAGGATCTCTGGAAGAGCAGTTGGTGCTCTTAACCACTGAGCCATCTCTCCAGCCCCCAAAGAACATTCTTAAAATGGAAAACAGAATCATTTATATCACCCACCCTGGGGGCATTTTGGAAAAAAGGTGACCTTAAAATACTGTCTTCTGCATGGGCCATGGCCATGGCCGTGGTAAACTCAGCGTATGTGACCACAGAGAGGCACACGAGAGTAACAGGGAAGTAGGAGGGCGACTAGTTGGGAAGAAAAAGGGGATTAGAAGGATTGGGCTGGAGAGAAGAGAAAACAGTAGAGGGATAACTCATTGTATACAAGTAAGAAAGTGTCAAAAATTAAAATCACTTAAATGAAAAATTTACAAGTGGATGAAAAAAGACTCAATTTCTAGGCAAGCCAAATGGCCACTCCATGATCTACAGGATGCGGCATGAAGGCAGACAGTTGTGTAACACTTACCACCCAGAGGAGAGAGGGTAGAAAAGAGAGTGGGATCCAAGCATGCAGTCATGCAGATCCTCCTTCAATGTTGCTAGAAAAATAATTGATCTACTCTGAGGCTAGGTATATTATATGCCGGAATTCATGTCTGTCTGTCTATCTGCCTGCCTATCATCTATCTACCTACCTGCCTGCCTGCCTGTCTGCCTGCCTGCCTGCCTATCTATCTATCTATCTATCTATCTATCTATCTATCTATCTATCTATCTATCTATCTATCTATCTATCTATCCACACACATACATGTACACACACATAATTCAGGTTTACAATAAAAACATGTATCACCAAAATGCCTGATACATTTGCACTGCACACATTGAGGATAACTGATTATGTGTTCTATCAAATGCTTATAGAAATGGTTTAAACTCACAAATCCACACCATTGTTTTTAAGTTAAGATGACCTATGGTACATACGTTTCAATAGATTAACATAGTTCCTAGGGACTAGACCCCTAACCAAGGAGTGTACAGTGAGGGATCCATGGCTCCAGATACATTTGTAGCAGAGAATGGCCTTGTCTGATATCAACTAGAGGGGAGGCCCTTGGTCCTGTGGAAGTTTGGTGCCCCAGTGTAGGGTGATGCTGGAGTGGTGGGGCAGGACAGGGTGGGTGGGGGAACACCCTTATAAAGGAAAAGGGGAGGGAGGAGAAGGCAGATGTGGGATGGGGGGAATTGTTAAGATGTAATGTTGAAGGGAGATATCATTTGAGATGGAAACGAATGGGATGACTAATAACAAAAGGCACAGAAAACGAGACAATTTAGGCGGGCAAAATCTAAAGATTACTATAAATTTATTTGGATATCAGTATAAAAGTCAATTTAAAAATTCAATATACTTCAACCGTTTATTCAAGAATAAATTCCACTTTCCTTGATTATCGGGCACAATAATGTCTCCCAATTTGACCTTGCTTATTTAGAACGGTCTACTGTAGCCATACATTGGGTTTTGTATGAGCAAGCTAATTTGGTGTATAGCAAGCCGAAACAAAAGAAGTAGCAAGTGATAAATAGATAGACAGACAGACATATAGGTAGCAAAATGTCAGGAAAGCACCAAGCAGAAATCAACCAGGAAGGCTCCACAGAGGTAACCAATTAAGGTTCTAGGGAGGGTAAGTTTCTGACAGAGCAGAGGGTCCCTGTAGGTGGGGCTTCCAAATGAAAGGGGAAAAAAAAACATTGAGTGGAATATAGTTTGGACAATGGAGATACAGGAGTGGTAGGGGAGGAATATTGGAGTTTGAAATATCATACTATATGGGTTTAGGCATATATAGTGTGCCTGTATGAAATTTTCAGTAGTAAAACTAAAAATAAAAACTAAAAAGGACAGGGAGTAACAAATAGCAACATGTAGGCATAGCACCATCAAATCAGGAGTCACAACGTCCCACAGGAACCGGGATGTCAAGACAGTCAGCTCAGCTTGTTGATTTTTCATTCCATGGATGAATTGTCCAAGACTGAACTCCAGTTTCCCTTAGCCGCTGCAGGACGTTTTTACATCATGGGATTAAACCATTTCACCATCTAGTGGAGATGGTTCACCTTCTAGCTGTTCTCAAGGACAGGCTGCTCCCACTCTTTAACTGTCTTGTTTGTCCTCTTCCCCCTCACCGGGGTGAGAGGGTGCAGCCCATTCCTCCATCCAGAACAACACGTGAAAGCTTACTGACATACTGTAGCTTCTTGGTCTGTTTGACTGTATTCTTAAACCACTTTTCATGTTGTTTGACATGCCTTAAGCTTTTAAAAAGTGAGAGCATTGTCATTTACATTCTGTTATCAATCTTATTATGGTTATGAGGCTTTTACAGGTATTATATTTTACCTAAGTCACGTGTGTATTAAAGGTGCTCCATGATGCTAAGATGTGGATCTTGCCTTAAACACATGAGTCTGTGGGGGATATTTCTGATGCAAACTAGTATCCATTTTATTCCTAATCTTAAGTTCCATGGTTATGTACCAGATATGTTGTTATTTAATTATTTTTGTCTCATATACCAAAGCATACTCCTTTATTTATTTACAGTGGTCTGTTAGGCATAGTAGACATTCACTGGGACCTGGGTAGATGGATGGATTGGTGGATGAATGTGTGGGCAGTTGGGTGGGTGGATGAATGGATGTGTGGGTGCGTGGGTAGGTGGATGGATGGCTGGCTGGAAGGATAGATGGATGGATGGACAGACAGACAGATGGACGGACGGACGGAAGGAAGGATGGATGGATGGATGGATGGATGGATGGATGGATGGGTGGGTGGAGAGTTGATGGTCTCTTTGTAAACAGTTTTTTCCAGTGGTCGGCTCAATACTTCTTCCACCAAGGTTTACCTTGTATGTCTTTAAAATTTTATTCTATTGTTTCACATGTATGAGTTCTTTGCCTACATGTATGTCTGTGTCCCCAGAAGCCAGAAGAAGATGGTGAATCCCTGGGCCTGGCGTTACAGATAGCTGGGTCCTGCAGATAGAATACATGTCTCCTGGAAGAGGAGCCAGTTTTTTTTTTTTTTTTACCACTGAGTTCCACCTTTGTTTTTCAAAATAATTTTAGACTTTAGAAAAATTAGTGTAGCAAGCACCTATGGACTCATTGAGCTTTCTCTAATAGCAAAGTTTCATATAACAGCAGAGCAATTATCAAAACCAGAAAAATAGGCACCCTTATAGTACTCTTAATGAGTTATACTGTTTATATAGATTTCACCTTTTCAACTAATGCACTTTCTCCTGACCTCCTTCCATATATTTTAATAAAATGAAATGTCAAATGAAATAATAATTTTATATCTTTTTCATAAGTGGAGCTTAAGGCTAAATAGTACCTAAGAGATATTTAAATTGCACTCATAGTTATTAATAAAAAAAGATAAGCCCTTAAGTTGTTAACATGCCTTTTCTTTCTTCACTCTGTGTGGGTGGGGAGTAAAGCCAGTTGATTATTTGAAAAAAATCTTGTTACTATTAGCATCTGCCAGAAATGTTTTGTTTGGTTCACAGAAATCATTAGGTCCAAACCCACTTTACCAATGCATCTTCAGAGAACTGATGGGCACCTGCTCTTTTGTTCATGAAGAAAAGACTAATTATATATAATTGAGTACAAAGCAAATGCTTCTTTTTTCTGCAGTAGCAGATAAGAATCGCTACAAATGTAATGATAACAAAAATGCAGGGCTGTGTTAGAACACTGCTACAAAAAAAAATAGAAAAAGAGACAATTGCAGCTTGGAGGGTATTAATAGGAATATTTTACATAGAATTTAAAAGCCTATTATTCTGTTCTGTTCATCATAGTAGATGAATTTGAAGAGGTTAAAATGCTGGAAAGAAAATAATGATGATATTGTAACCAGATGCATTGTTCTCGTTTTTGCTGAAAAACACACGAAGAGCCATCAGAGTGTGGAGTGGGCAGCATGCTAAGTTGATGTCATTATAAGCCTGCGGAGCAGGGCCCATGCTGTACCCGCCTGTAGAGAGAGGAGAGGGTGATGGAAAGCCCTTTGGTGTGGCAGGGAGAAGCAAGAGCTCAAAATAGTCTTGGAGCAAGGCTTCTGGGATCTCCTTCAGCCCTTTCTTTCCAGCATGACTGTGGGAAGGAAATACCAGTGTGGAGGCAAAATTATAAAGACAGAGGAGCATTTGCAGGTGAGGAACTTCCAAAATGTGCCAGGAACAGCCGGGCTAGCCCTGTATCTAGCCCATGCAGCCTCGCTGCATGGTTGCAGGTGGGATGTAAACCATTCCACAGGTACAATCATGCAAAGGCCCTGGGTAGGTCATTGAAGATAAAACCAAACTCACTTAGGACTCATGGCTGACCACGGAAAAAGCAAGGTTGTGGTAGAAATGAGAGAATTGCCACTTTTCAGTTCTTTTTTTAAAAATTAAAAAAAATTTTATTAGATATATTATTTTTTTACTTACATTTCAAATGTTATTCCCTTTCCCGTTTCCTGTCCATAAGCCCGCATCCCCTCCCCTCCCCCTCTGGTGAGTCACTGCTGTTTTTATCAAGCAAAGCCTTCTAGGTAGGACTTGTTAAGATAACAGTAGAGTCACTCTCGCTCCCCCCTCCCCCACTTCAGAGCATCCAGGTTGGGAGAAATCCAGTTCTCCGAGCCCTTCCCAAATCACTTACCACAAACAAACTCCAGTCTGTTCTTTCTTCCGTCTTCTTGGTCAGACTCTGAAGTTCTGTCATGGTGCTTGCTCTAGAGACATTAAACCCCACATGAATGTGTTTCTGGTATTCCTTGAAGAGAAGGCATTGGCACCATTCAAGAGATGTTCTTTGTGGCCTATCTTCCTCTGACTGGCCACGATATTGGTATTTTATTTTGCTATGTTCTCTCCGGCTTTTCCTCACTTGCTTTTCTGTTCACTCACTACCTTATCATCTTTTAAAATTCAGAACGTGTATTTGACAAATATTTTTTTTCATATTACTACAAATGTCATTGGAATGGTTCAGACACCTGATTTGTAGGCTAAAGAAGTGGCTCACCCTGGCAGGTGGTGGTGGCACATGCTTTTAAGCCCAGCATTTGGGAGGCAAGGGCAGGTAAATTTCTGTGAGTTCAAAACCAGCCTGGTCTACAGAGCTAGTTCTAGGATGGTCAGAGCTACCTGGAGAAATCCTGTCTCAAACAAAACGAAACAGAATTGTCTCAGTGGGTAAAACACTAGCTTTGAAAGCCTGAGGATCTGTTTTCATCCTCAGAACCTGTGTACAAATGGGAAGTAACAGCATCTGCACACAACTGTGATGCTGGCCTGCCTTACATAACTAACTGCGGCTACATAGTGAGGCCTCGACCAAAAATGTGTGTCTATGAATTGTGACCACTTTTTAAATATACGAACATTAATTTCTGTCATGAGTTAAGTTGAATACTTCCTTACGTGTCATATAACCCTTGTGTTACATCTCTTTATGCTATTCTATAGAACAGACATTTATCATTCATATTTATATGAATTAAATCTACATAGTATCATCTTTGTTATTTGTGTTGTGCAGTGTTTTTGCTCATTTTGTTGTCTTTGGACATTTTTGTCTTTCCTATTCTACTTTAAACATGGTTGTATTCTCTTTCTTTTCTATTTTTTAACCTACTCATTCCTGCTAAGTTTAGCAACAAAGGCCTATACTAGGATGGATGAAGCAGAGGAATCACAATTCTAAGGCTCGTCTGAGCTACTATGTTTAAGCTCAACCTGGGCAATTCGGTGAAACCCTGTTTATGAACATAAAATCAAAGAGAGCTGAAGGAGGGGTTGATCTTAGAGCTTAACATGATGGAGGCCCTGGGTTCAGTCCTTAGAAACACACACACACATGCATACATACACATGCATACAAACTCATACATACATGCACCCATACATAGATGCATACATACTCACCTACATGCATACAAAGACACACATGTGCACACACGTTCACACAAACATGCATATACACATGCATAAAACTCATATACACATGCATACAAACAGATGCATACACACACACACACACACACACACACACACAGGCATACACACTCACATTCATGCACATGACCCCTATTCATTACTAGACTGAAAAATCAGTTCTTTTGTTTGTTTTAATAATGCATATTTCAGGGTTTTTTCCTTTTTACAGCTAACACATAATTCACTTGCATTCCTTAATTCTGCTTTTAATATTTCATATTCCTGTCAGTCATAAATAAAATTATAGTTTTTAGGTCTTAGAAAATTTTAACTTCATTGGGATCATCTTAGTGTAAAGAAACATGTCTCAGAACGGCCTATATCTGATATTTTAGAAATCTAATTGTAAATGTAAAATGTTAGTCATGGTTATGTTTTCTATACAATACCAAGCATATGATGTTTTGATACTGCTAGTCACAAGCGTGTAGACATAGCCAAAGCCAGCAGGAGCTCATCCTGCTCAACTATGAACAGAAACATGAACCAAATGGTTGCTCCCGGGAAAACTGTCAAGGGAATCTTATGGATCTCATTACAGATGCCTCCAAAGCCATAAAGACATTCACTCTCCCTAATGATGGGCCTTTTGGCCCAGACCTTCCTCAGTCACCTGCTGGAGCGCATTTGCCACAGCTCTTGACAGAGAGAAGCTATGCCACGTCTAACTTTGTTTTCAAAAGCCATCTGTATTTGAGGACGAGGTCTTTATTCTTTGTGAAATTGTACCTGTAGGTTAAGTCGAAAGAGAAATAAGTGGGTGCATTATCCTCGCAGGTATTCCCAAGCAAGCTTTCATCCTGCTAAGTGCCGCTGAGGAACATGCAAGGCTGTCGCTCTTCCGTGGCTGTTTCTTCTTTGTAGCACAATCAGCTGTGACCCTTAGCTCGCAAATTCACATATGTCATTGGATTTTTTTTTTTGTTTTTAGAAAGGAAAAAAAAAATCTTTGCAATCTGATTTGGAGATTAAGAGGCTAGTTCTGGTGTTTGTAAAAATATATATTTTTGTTGTTAATGACATTGCCTCAATATAATATTTGTGGAAAGCTAGAGCAAGACCCATATATTCCTTTGAATTGTTTAGGCCCTCATGTATATCCTTACATATTCTCCTGGCTCCTTTAACCTGGATCTGTCACTTTATTCTTGATAGAATATTTTTTTTTCTTTGGATGGGAAAACTCTTGCCCCAAGGAAACTATTTGTTTAGAAAAGCAAAACATGAACCAGTGGAATGGTGCTCTTGTTTGTAAGTGTATTATTAATAGGTGGATACGTTGGTTTAGAATCTTTTAAAAACTATTTAACCAATTGGATCTCTAAAAACTGGTGAGGACTGAGTTGTTTTTAGTCTTTTCCTAGCTCCATGAGGTAACTGCTATTTGGCCTTGGGTTAGTCATGTAAACTCTCTCTCATTTACAAGAGCTCACTTGTACCAGATGAGAGGGGTAAATAATCTCATAAAGTCTTGATGCTCTTTTCTTTCCTTTTGGTGCAGAAATAAATGTTTGCTAAGTATTTTTTTTTTATCACTTCCCTCCCTTTTCTCTGAGAAGTAGACTGTAAGTAGACAGAAAGTCATCAGTTTGCAAATCATCGCATTGTCCTGTCAAGATGTGTGTAAAGACCCCTGCATGACATGGGGCTGTAATCTGCACCCAGGATCTGAGGCTTAATATGACCGTGTGCACTGGGGCCAGTTATTTAACTTTTTCTATGTATTTAATTCTTCTGCTCATGAAATGAGAATATACTAGCACTTAGATCTCCGGAATTTTACATCAATTCAATGACATATGGAAAGTGTTTTATACAATACCTAGAACACAGTGGTTCTTTTTTAAAAAAAAAATTATTGGTTATTTTATTTATTTACATTTCAAACGTTATCCTCCTTCCCATATTTCCTTCCAGAAGTCCCCTATCCCCTCCTCCTTCCCGCTGCCTCTGTGAGGGTGCTCCCCCACTTGCCTACCCACTCCAGCCTCAGCTGCCTAGCATTCCTCTATTCCTGGTCACAGAGCATTCACAGGACCAAGGGACTCCTTTCCCAGTAAGGCCAGATAAGGCCATCCTCTTCTACATATCCAGCTGGAACCATGAGTAGCCCCTGTATACTGTTTGGTTGGTGGTTTAGTCCCTGGGAGTTTTGGGATATTGTTGTTCTTCCTATTAGGTTGCAAATTCCTTCCTGTGACTTCTGTCACCACATTGACCACCAGGGTTAATTCGGCTGATCTGACTGGCTAGGCGGGTATCCCCTTCCTCATCCACTGCTCCATGTGCGTCTCTCCCTAAGCTGACTGGTCAAGGATATATGAGTAACACCCCTGCTAGAAACTCCAAACTATCTCCCAAGAACACAGTGGTTCTTAATAAGTCAATCTGTTATCTTGTCATTAGGGCTAGAGAGCCTCTTTTGTTTGCTTGTTTTGGGGGGTGATTGTAAGCAGCTTATAGATAGTGGCTATTTAGCCCAATTAGAATTCTTCATAGTGGCTGCTGTTATATGAAACAGTTTGAAGTGTCTACACAGGAGAGTATGGAATAATACTCTGATAATTCAGAAAATGTGGATCATCATTGTCATGTGGGAACTTTGTAGAAATGCATATCTTCCAGCTCAATTCTAGACAGATGTGTAATCAAACATAATTTTGAGAAATAACAGAGGACTTAGTAGTGTAAGAAAACCTATATACTACATAGTTTTATGCTTTTGAGTTTTCATACACTAATTCTGTTTTCTGGGAAAATCATTCATCTCATTTACCTAGTAGGATGTTTAGTAACATCCACTTGAAAGGATCTAGAATTACCCAGGAGATGGGCCTCTGGCCATGCACTTGGGGATTATCTTGATTATGTTAATTGAGGTAAGATGACCCATCCACTGTGGGTGGCGCCATTCCCCTGGCTGAGCTCTTAGACTGTAAATGGAAGAAGGAAACTGGGCAGCAGCTTGCGTTCGGCCCTCACCACTTCCTGATTATGCATGTGATATGACCAGCTTCTGGAAGCTCTGGCTGCTTTGAGTTCCCTGTCATGATGGACCCTTAAGTTGGGCATCCGAGAAAGCTGTTTCTTCCTTAAATTGCTTTTGTCAAGGTGTTTCGTCAGAGCAACATTTAAGTAACGAAAGCCCCTGATGACTCACCCTAATCACTGCAGAATGTCTCAGCCCTTGCACTCTAGCTGTGGTAGGCTGCCTCCACGCATGCTCAGCAGCTGCCCCCCGGTCAGAAACGCCTTACTTCACTCTGCTGCTGGCGAGAACCCTGTGCATCCATTTGTAGCTGTACAGATCTCATTATGTTCAAGGGCTAGCTGGATCTGCGTTCTCATGTTCGAGTACCACTTCCTTATTTGTTCTTCTAGCAAGCAGCTAAAGGTGTTCCAAGCTCCCAGACCTCAGGGGCACCTGTGCTTGTTTTCATTGACTTACTTCAAGTGGAAACAGTTCAACAGAGCGGATTTCAGCCAAGGACACATCTACTTTTCCTTATCCCCTCTCCTCTCGCTTGAGTCCTGAAGACCTGCAAGTCCAGGATAGCTGTGGCCTTCCTTCAGTGGTTTTTTTTTCTTTTTTAAATAACCGAGCTCAAACCATAAAGAACTGCTTACACCTGTTCTGCACCACCCATTGAAAGACAGGGCAGCTTGAACCGGGGGTCAGATCACTTGGCTTTTCCTCTGCTGAATCGTTAACCTTCCCTCCTCTGTAAAACGATGTGTTTGTGAAAGACATGCTTGAAAATGGAAACTTTTAAAGTCTGTAAGTTGACAATGACTATTCTTAACCTTTGAAAGACTGTAAAAACAAAAGAGGCAGAGGTGTAAGACACAGCAGCGCAGTAGGTTTTGTACTGAGTTTAAGAACGGCGATGACGTTCCCTTCTACCTTAAACCGGTACACGGAGCTAAAGCAGGTAGCTCTTGTCCTTGACTTTCCCAGTTCTTCCCTAGCTAATCTTCTTATCAAAGCTTTCCTGCCTTATCCATCTTCCACGGTCAGCGACCTAGTCAAGGCAAAATACGAGACAAACTCATTGTTCCGTTCAACTATTTTCCCCCACAGCACTAAGGAGAAAGCATAAGTTTGACTGGTAAGATTTAATAGGACTCCTGCCTTAGGACTTCTTCCCACTTGTCTCTGTCTTCTTAAAGTTGACCTCACTGTTCCTCCAACACACCAGCTCTGTTCTATATCAGGGCACTAGAACCAGCAATGCTCTGTGTGCTCAATATCTTTCTTTCTAATCTTTGTGTGTTTCACTCTATTTATTTTATTTCTCGAGTTAAATTTCAATCTAGATAAACTTCAATCACTTCAATCTCTGTGATTAGCAGTCCCTTTTGGATATTCGATACACACACACACACACACACACACACACACACACACATATGCACATATATATATGCATTCTTTAGTACTATTTATTTAATAAACTAATTTTACTGTCTTGTGGAACTAGACATATAGACCAAACATTTTTCTCAGTCCATACAATGAGTGGAAATTTGATATCAATGCCACCCTGACCTAGTTCCTTTCAGTGTATGGCATCACCAAAGGTAAGGCTGTTGGTCTTTTGTTTTTGCATTTGCACCTTTGAGGGTTTCTTTAAGTAACACCTCCTTTCCCTTCCAGATAACCTGTATATCTTATTTACACAGTTGTGTATGTATTTATTTATGTGAAACCTGCTGACTGCTCTCAGGGTATTAGCTGGTTCCTCTCTCTGTACCTTGGCAATTACTGTGGATCTGCCCTGTGCTTAGTTCATGGCAGTGGAGTTTATTGTTACTGATTAGTTAAATTACTTAGTCATAGTCAGGAGATAGGGACAAATCGTAAGTGCATACTCATGCGGACTTGTGATTTCAGGGCAGATTACCATGAAATTTAAAGGACATATTATATATTTTCAATGAGGGGGGGTCGGAACAATAAAATGGCTATGTGCCAAACATGATTTAATTGATATTTTTACATTTGTTTACATGAATATGGATGTGCTAGGAAGCACATGTAGAGGAGCAAGGACCTCTCTTTAATTGGCAGTTCTCTCTCTCTACCACGAGGGTTCCAGGGATTGACTTCAGCAAGTGCCTCTTCCCACTATGGCATCCCTCTAACCCCCAAGAGCCTATTTTTTTTAGGGTATAGATTTGGGATCTGTCTATCATAGTAGTTAATGTTTACTGAGCATTTTCTAGGTGTTTAGTACATGTTTGAAAATTTTTACAAATTTTGCAGATGTATACCTCAGACAAACATGTACAGACAAGAGCTGTAACTCTTCCTATTTTGAATATGAGTGCATCAAGGCATGGGAAAGTTAAATAGTTATCCTATGGCTATTAGATATTAAATAATAGGCTTATGGCTGAGACTCAGTGAGCTCTACTCTCAAGTCCTTGATCCAGTGGACACTGTAGCCCCAGGGTCTCCTTCCTGGTGAATATTGCCCAGAAGCATGGGCCAATGGTTTCCTGTGGGATTGGGGAGCATGAATGTCTCGTATACAGTTGTATCACCAAGGAGCCCACCTCAAAGGGATAGTACTGCATGAAAGCTGTTTCCAAGAGGACCCTTGATCACTCTGTAGGCATCTCCACTAAAGAGTATTCTCTCCCCAGTGTCAGCAATCGTTTACTCATTACATAACTTTGTGGCACAAACTTGTAGATAGGTGGCTTTCTGAGCTTCTCAGGTCTTATAAGTACTTTCTCTAGAAGCGAATGGTTTAGTTTGGAGAAAATGGATAAAAACAGTGGAATTTGAAACTTTGCTGCCATCCCATCTGGGACACTTCCCTTAGATGTCAGAGTTATCACTTCATGGTCCTGGAGGATTAATAATTTGGGCAGGGAAATACCAATGTTTTCAGTGCAGAATAACATAGCTCTGTCCTTTTATAAATAGTCTAAGAGGTCAGAGTCCAGGGTCAGTCCATGTATAGTCTTTTAGGTAGTGGCTTAGTCCCTGGAAGCTCTGGTGGCTTGGCATTGTTGTACATATAGGGTCTCGAGACCCTTCAAGCTCTTCCAGTTCTTTCTCTGATTCCTTCAACGGGGGTCCTATTCTCAGTTCAGAGGTTTGCTGCTGACATTCGCCTCTGTATTTGCTGTATTCTGGCTGTGTCTCTCAGGAGCGATCTACACTTCTGCACTTCTTTGCTTCATCCATCTTGTCTAATTGGGTGGCTGTATATATATGGGCCACATGTGGGGCAGGCTCTGAATGGATGTTCCTTCAGTCTCTGTTTTAATCTTTGCCTCTCTCTTCCCTGCCAAGGGTATTCTTGTTCCCCTTTTAAAGAAGGAGTGAAGCATTCACATTTTGATCATCCGTCTTGAGTTTCATTTGTTCTAGGCATCTAGGGTAATTCAGGCATTTGGGCTAATAGCCACTTATCAATGAGTGCATAC